>NC_089874.1:71530000-71670000 GCF_040182565.1 Anser cygnoides
TAAATGGCTGAAAGCTTTGCTCATTTTTTTAGACCAGTCTAAACAAGTCAATAAACAAAAAGACAACTGTAATTCATGGATGGATTAATTTAAAATAATAATATAATTACAAATCATGGCAGATTTGTCTGAGGTAATTGGGCTGCAGACTGGTACAAATTTGTCTTTTCTGAAGCGAAACTTGTTTAGATGAATCACCAAGTTTCACAGGGGCTGTTTTCCATTTTTCTAGTTTCCCTATATAAGGTATTGGCAAAGTAACATTGGCTCAGAATTTATGGGTGTTTGTATGAGTGGGCATAACAGGGATGCCTGAATATCTGGACCTAACTAGGTATTGTTTTAGCAAGCAGTATGCCCAGAAAGAATAGAATTGGATATAGGGAGTCATGACACTAGCTGTGCTTTTAACTGTTTTTTGTCTGCTTTGGGAAGAGGCTGTTTGCCTGCCTGCTAATAGCCTTCAAGCTGCATTAGATCCTTGCTGAGACTCCGTGGGGCAAAGGGAGATGGACCTTTCCCAAGAAACAAACTCCATTCTCATTAATTGGAGCAGACACTCATATCATTCTGTTAGCATCCTACTTCAGATAAGAGAGAACTTTTCCAGTCATATCTAAAATTATTTTTTAGCAAAATACTACTGTTTTGAAGATAAATTTTCCAGAGGTAGTGCAATGATGCTCGTGTGTTGTTCCTTCAACTACATGTACTTGAGAAAAAACAGAAATGAACATCTCTGCTGCTTTTCATCTGTAAAACCTCAGCTCCTCAAACTGAACCCTGGAGTCAAAACAGAGGCAGAGTTCTTGGTCTCCTCCAGGTTATCAGTAGCTGGTAGGATGTTTTTCCATTGCCTGCACAGCAGGCACATGCAATAGGAGCTTGGAAAGAAGACTTGTTCCAAAATTTCAGGCATGGTGGTCAGAAACTATGGACTGAAAAATATAATTTACAGCTATCCTTTTGCATCATTCTTCAGTGCATGCAGATTCTGTTAGTTTCATTGTACTGAGGTGCCTACTTCTACTTTGGATGCATTCTTCTAAATTAGCAATACACGAGACACAATGAGATTAAGACCCTTCCCTTTCTTTTTTCCTCACTCTGTGGACTTAAGTTTTCAACATTAAAAAAATAATAATTAAAAAAAAAAAGAATACCTAGGCAGCACAGAGAGCAGCTACACAGAGGTTAGGACTTGACAGAGCTCAGTTCTTTTCCTACCTTTACCTGTTGGGTTTTGAACTTTAATGTGAAGTCCCCCAGCCTCTGTTAGTTTTGTTTCTCATTAGATTAAAAAAAAAAAAAGGCAGCTGAATTTGGGCCAGAGACTGAAATATGCAATTCCTTGATGGCCAGGATCCTTTCCTAAGGAGGGCAGGGGGCATTCAATTCAACAGGATTCACTAGAGGATGTTTTTGCATCCAAGCGCCAGTCAGTAGGGTGAAGGGTAAAATGCCTCTCCCTGCTCCTACATTGTGACTTGAGTACAGTTGTTTCCTTTGCTTTGGTCTCAGTACTTGAGAAGGAAGTGTTTAGAGTCAGGTCAGTTGGAAGGCTTCTTTTCACACAAAATTGTTTGGTTCTGTTTTGTTACCTCAGTTGAGGAGAACAACAACAAATCATATTTGGTTTTCCCGCAACTGTTTTTTCCATATGTAGTTGTCTTTGAAGCAGTGGGACCATATCACTTCTGTGTGAGGCAAAGGTATACTCTTGTGTGCACAGACTGACATTTTCCAACCTATTTTATTGAAAGCATTCTTCAAAAATCATTTAAGTGAGGAGGTATTTATGTATTGCCCATTGTCTCTACTGCTTGAAAATACATGATTCATGTCCATTAGTTGTTCTTCTCATAATGGGGAAGGTTTATTGTCCATAATCCTGGAGGTCTCCCATGTGTCAAATGACCACTGATTGCATTGGAAAAGAATGCTTCAGTGACAGCAGGAAGCCCCTGGGCTGAAAGAAGTGTCCCTTGTCCCTGAGCAATAACCTGTACAGATGATTGAGACTTGTTGATAGACCTCCATGGAAGTCTTGTCCAGTGGTCTGGGTTTAGCAGTGTCTGACTCAGTGAAGGACCCTTCTGTGCAGGATGTTTGAACTTGATTTGTTACTCTTGTCAAGGAGGGCATAAAGGTAGGCAAAAACTGAACATGCCTTGATGCCCTGGCAGATGCAGATTTACAACAACTTCTGTCTTGGAGGGGAGAAGGGAGCTAGAATTTACAAAATACAATAACTGAGTAATTTCTTTATCACTGAGACCTTTAAGAAATCAGTGATATGTCTCCTGAGAGATCAGGGGTGTCACTTCACATCCTCAGGGTGCCAAATGGCATAAAAGACTCACTTTGAAACTACTGCTCTGTGATAAGCTCCAACTCCCAAGGAATGCATTTTGTGTACATTTTGTTGTATATGATGACAAGCTGAAAGGGCAATGAAACTGTTAAGGGAATGCTGCATGTCTAAAAAGACCTTATTTTTCTTTTAACCAATAAATGAGAGAGAGTCTTTCAGAAAAGCAGTTAAAATAATATCATTTAAATGTAACAAGTGAATAAAATACTAGAGAGAATTCACCTGTCAGATGAAGAAATTTAAAACATGAGGTGTTCTGTGTAACATACATTTCAAATTGGACCATTTTCCCAGTAAAGTAAGAGACCTCTTCAAAAAGCTTTTAAAATAGTTGATATATATACAAAATTTTAAAGCTGACACAACTAGCATAATGGAAACAATTATTTAAAACAGTGGATTTGAAGGATAAAACATAAAATGTACTTATGTCATGTAGTCATTCTTTACAATATATGAGATGCTGTGAGATTTTTACAAGATCAAAATTGTGAAACTCTGGGAATTTTTCAGCAATGGTGATTTTATAATAGATTTTGTAAATGTTAATTACTCATATAAAACAAACATACAAAAACCAAAAACCAAAACAAACAAATAAAAAAACCAAAACCGCTAAGATGTCTACAGTGATAACAGTCTTTTGAAATTAAGCTAAAAAAGAGCCATGTTCTCTTCAACAAAATTCCGCGTGGACATATTCAAAAATTTTGGGCCCATATTCCAGTAGAAATACTTCTAGCCACAAAATGTATTTAAATGTATGTGAGTGCTTTCTTTAGTCTCTAATGTAAAAGTAGCTGCCTTCTGTAAACATAACACAGAATTAAATTTGAGGCTATGAAATCCCAGTCAATAAGGTGGCAAAGCAGTTCAGCAAATGTGTTTTAGATGAACTTTAAATGCAAAATTCAAATTGTACAAATAACTTATTTGATGTTATTCTGAAATAAACAAGAACTCGTAAGAAAAGTGAATTGGATAGAAGAGGATAGTTATATCTTCTATTACCTCAGTACTGGACATCAATCACTGTCAGTTAATTATCATTAAGATTGCATAAAAAAAGGCCCCTGTGGGAACTGGATAGTCTGTGAGGTTCGTTCTTTCATTAAAAACAAGAAAAACAATACACGCCTTCTTTGGTATTTTTTTCATTTGAGCCTTTTTATATACAAGGAGATGATGTGAGGAAGGTGAATCTTGAAATGCATAATTGTGCTGGGAGTTACCATTATGGATTACAGACAGGGTGATAGAACAAAGGATTCAAAATTAAAGTAGTTGTTTGTCAGAAAGCTTAAAGATTATTTTTTTTTTTAACTAAAAAACAACAACAAAACATCCAGTAGCACTGTCCTTTCTAAGGTTCAAAACTTGAGATTTTTTTTTTTAATAAATTCTAACTTCTTAATTAACTGGGCTTTTTTCAAGCCTCCAGGGTTTATACTTTTCTGTGCAGCATGCAGTTTGGAAACTTCAGCTTTAGAAAAGGGATAAAAGCTAAAGCACTCCAAAAGGTGATTATTCCAAAGAACATTAACCATGGTGAAATTTGGTGTGAGTTGCAAAGTCAGAAACTTCACAGCTTATGAGCTAACTTAGGGATTTGTGCACTTAGCTGCTTAATGCTGGCAGGAACAGGAATGTAGTACTGGACAGCAGCAGCTACTATTATTTCCAGGATATTTCCCTGCACTTCCCTGCACTCTTGAACAACCCTTCACACTCTTTGCAGTGCATGGGTTCATTGATAGTGCTCATCAGCATCACAAACCAGGGCTGGTACTTGATTTCTTCACAACTTCTGCCTTTGATATGAAGATGGTTTTAGGTCAGCTCATGTTTGCTTATCCTGCAGATCATGAGGTTCTCATGGCCAAGATCTCTTTCTGCAGAAAGTTACAGATTAGAATAAGCCATTATGATCTTTCGTGTTTCCGAGTAATTATCACAGGAAAAATATGAGTTACAGAAATATTTTATACTGATGGGATTTTTTTTTTTTTAAGTGAGGCTTCCTTTTTTTTCCCCTCCTGTCATATGACAGCAGAAGTACGTTATGCACAAGAACAACTTAAAGGCTGAAGCCTTCAGGACCAAAGACCTCTCTGTTCAGTAAAAAATAGATTGAAAATACTTGTATTGTGAAATAGCTATTTTTTTGGCCAACTGCCCAAATAAACCTAAAAGCCAAAATAAACCCAAATAAAACTAATAAACTTTAAAACAAAACAAAGCCTTAAGCACTGGCGGTCAATGGATTCTATGGGAAGGTTTGAATGACTTAAACTAGATTAGAGCTGCATCATTTAGGATTCTTCAGGCTGAAGTCAGCCCATCAGGACAATTCATCTGCTCCTTGTCCTCTTTCTCCTGGGAAGGCCTTTTTGCCTGCATGTGTCCAGTCTGCAGGCAGTACTTAGTGTATGATGGGCAGCTAGGTGGTCACAAGGTGGAGATGGAGATGTGTGTTAAGATCAGGTAACTTAAACTGTGTATGCTTCCCATTTTTCTTTGTTGGGTATTTGCTGATGTGACAGGGAAGATTGTACTTTGGATACAATCTCATCAATGGAACTAAGTTCTACTCTTCTATGTTTGCTCTCTGTCATGTGTTGAGTTTCTTCATTCTTATTTGGCTGTGCTATTTGAAAAAGAAGATCCTCCAGTGCCAATTTTATTTTGCAAGGGTTGGGTCAATGTTAGCATGTCTGTAAAGTAGTTGAAGGGAGAATTAAAAACCAGAGCAGGAAGGGACAGTGCATCTCAAAAGAAAACTAAAATGGAAACCCTAACCTCTTCTAATTTACATATGGTGACATTTTGCAGAAATATTGTAACATTAGCAGTGGCATAATGAAATTCTGCCTATCAGCCATGGAAGGAATAATGTTACTGTAAAGGTAACCTGTTCACAGTTTGTTATCAAGAAAATATTCATGCCAAGAAACATACATTTACCAATGAGTGTTAAGAACAGTATTTTTTTTCCTTATATTTTTTCCTCATGGGCTATCCATCTTCCCCTCCAGATTTACTGCATGATCACTCCCTTTACATGCTAATTACGTGCAGCTCTGGTGAATTTGTTAGTAGTGACACTTCGGGCACCCGGTGGGACTGCAACTCATTATGTGGCAATGTCCAGATATATCAGATATTATTAGCTGTCATTAATCTGCTGTGGAAACATTGAGTGCACAGCCAGGAGAGAGACCAGGAAATAGAGTAAAAATGAAGTCTGCAACTGCCCTGGCCCCCAAGAGGTCAGAGGGCAAATCAGCAGGGGAGAAGAATACACCTTAAAATGGCCAGTGCTTAACAGCAGACTTTTAACCCATGGTAAGCCAATATTTCTCAGAATAGGAAAGACAAAAAGAAATAATCCTGTTTGTAATGTCTCTATGGTTGTGCTTTACTGGAGCAAGCAGGAATATGTTCTCTCAGACTAGTGCTTTCTCAAAGGGATGTTGTACAACTGCATCTCAGAGAGAAAAGAAGTATGTGAAGAGGAGGCATAGTAAGCAAAAGACAGTATCTGCCTCAATGTGGCTAGTGCCAAAGCACAAGGCTTTGAAATGATGCATGTGTAACTCAGAATAGGATTAGGCCCACTCTCCATTTGAACGTCATGTTTTATAGAATCAGGCTTGGCAGCAGAGAGAATCCTGCAGGAATTGAGAGCTTGCTCTTACTATTCATCTAGTACTGGAATTCACCTGTCTGTGAGCACTGGGCTGACCAGCATTTGCTACGCAGCTTAAGAACAGAAATTACAATAGGGTTCACTTTTGGCATCAATTCTGAAGAACAGTCACTTGTAAGAGTTATGCATATCTTTATTAATTGCATTGCTTGGGTAGCAGAAGCAAAAAAAAAAAAAAAAAAAGTTTCTTCCCAAAAAGCTCCATAGTATTTTCAGTCTCCAAACTGACTTGTACAATATGGCCTAGAACTTCAGGAAGTCATATCTTCGTTCTTTAAACCAGGTGAGCTTTAAGACAAGTGATGTCATCTCTGGTCTGAAATAAAAACAGAAAACACTGAAGTACTGTCTGGAAATCTGAGTTTGGTGATATATTAATGAGGTAGATGATTTTCAGAGCAGGAGAAAGGTAAGCGGTTGGTTAGTCTGCATGCAACTTTAAAATTTGGGTGTTACTGACCTTAATATAAAAGTCAACAGTGAGATAGGGGGATTCAAAGTAGGAAAAATTAAGATTTATCAACAAAAGTAAAAAATGATCTTTCCAGTATAGCAAGGACCCATGCTCCTTTATCTAGAGGTTGCAGTGCTCCTGTTGGCAGGTTTAAGCATACTTAAAGGAATAAAAAACTCTTAAAATTCTTCAACATGTGATTGTTGTGAGAAGCTGGAGTAAACTTCTTCATGCAGCTGCTTGGAAATTTCCAAGGAAATTCCAAATCCTGACAAAATTTGGGAAGTAATGATTTAACTCCAATTAAAGGGGTTGACTCTAATGTTTTGCAGTCTTTCTCAGACTGTGACCTTTTGCGTGATCTAATCTTGTCTTAATGAGGATAATAACAGATTAAAAAAAAAAGCTTGATGCTTGATGTTTTATTTATGGACCTATCTTCCATTAGGCACACTCTGATAAACCTATATAAAAACAACCATGGTGCCCTCTGTTATAGGTTGTCTTAAATTCTGCACGATCCTGTGAAAAAGAAAACAGTGTTAGTATTTGGTCAAATGGCTCCCCTTAATAGTTCCTAAACTAATAGTCATTCATGACCTCAGATTCTAGGAAAAGATTTAGAAGTCATTTTGGTGGCATTGTGGGCTTTGTGGAAATACAAGCGTTATGGAGTACAGTGTTAGCCATGGGGCAGGTGGCAAGTACCCAGGGAAATAAACAAGAAGCAGTTTTATCATTGGTCTTGGGACCTTTGCAATTTTGGTGTAACAGAAGAGTTTGTTTATTTTTATCTGAGAGCAATGCAACATCAAAGAAGAGTTACAGTCTAATGGTGTTAATGTGGGAAAAAAATCACTAAAGTCATTCTGAGTGCAGTATGAATATATTCAGTAGGCCAGTAATAGGTTCTTTTATAGTCTTATTCTAGTGTTTATGAAATTTTACAAATGTGGCATGCCTTGCCTTTTTTCCAGGGGAGAGGAATAAAAATGCATTCCGGTTTCTTTTTCCTTTGAGTGCTTTGAAGAACTGAACAAGAGGTGAATGCTGTTTTAGTGGTAGGTTAATGAGTTACAGGTCAGGCTTATAGTGGAAAAATTGCAGTCAGCCTCCATGGTGCTTTTTGCCAAATTTGCTTTGATGAAGCTATTATGGCAGGCTTGGGTGTTTGCTTTTTCTTGTGTGCTGCAACATGTTTGTTATTTGCTCATCAACATTATGTTGTCTTTTCACATTTAACATGATACGCATGACTAAACATCTCTCAACTGGCGGAACTAGTCAGGTGTAAAACTCAGTTACATGAATGTCTGTAGGGCTGGGGCCTGAGCAAATTCCACAGAATATGAAAGTGTGTTACGTTTGGCAGAGGTCTGCAGTATTTCTTACTCCACTGTTTGTAGCAAGTCGAATAGTCACCCAAACCAACCTGTATCAGCAATGCTACCTAGGAGGGATATCTGCGTAGCTGGATGTGATTTTTTCTGTACAGAAAAATGGTGTGTTAAATGCTGTATGTTCCTTTAAAGGATAGCTCTTCAAAAATATATACTCAGAAGAATTTTCAAAGTAAATTCCTAGAGATAGGTTTATACAGACTGTAAGCTGTAACATAACAGGAGAAGGCCATCACCTTCAATTTGGAGTGCAGAGAACCAGTAAACAGAAAGTGCCAGATTGCTCTTTTTCTTGTGACTCAGAAAATTAGGAACTATAACATAAAAGCTTTAGCAGCAATTATACCTTCTTGGGTATAATTGAATATCCTTAGGTATATCCTAACTCATGCGCTTTTTTTAGTGATCAACTTTGTCAAAACTAATAATGGTTATAGATCCACAGTGTATGAAGTGTGCAAAGTTAGCTATGATTCATATTATATTCAGCTTTCTGAAAACTAAGAAACAACATCGGTTCTGAATTGACTAATATATTTGCTCAGGAGTTGCTTTGGTATGTGCACTTTTAGATCAGCTGCAGTATTTCTTCTCAGAAATGCCATGGGAGGGCCTTGTCCCCAGAATTTTAGGGGCATGACACCAGTATCCAACAATTCTTCAGTTCCTCTGCAAATGATGGCAAGTGGCAGGGCTCTATCACAGGTCTGTTCTCATTACCTCATGTAGTGCTTTACAGCATGCAACATTGCCAACACACTAAGTGATAGGTGCCATAACTTACCCGATGTAAAGGGTTATCAATTAATAATGTGTGATTCACTGTTTTTGTGGTGTTTACTGGGAAAAATTGAAGGACAGATCAGTTGAATTTTTTCATTGCGGCTTCATTGAGCAGACATTGCAGCTCTCCTCAAATTCCTGGTCATTTAGTCATTATCACCATCACTCATTCAAGTGACTTACGTTTTTGCAGAATGAGTTAGCATGAGTGAAGAAGGAGGAATCTGACCTGAAATTTCTAAGCAGTGAGTTCTCATTAACATTTTATTTAAAACGATTCTTGTATACCTGAGACAGGAAAAAGAATATGCAACCAGAACAATAACACCACTAAAACCCAGGGTGAATTGTCAAGAACGCTTATTGGAAAAACAAACAAACAAACAAACTGAAGACTCATACTGTACTTTGAAAAGCTGGGGGTGGCTGTTAGTTTTATTGGAAATTACTCGTTATTTTTATTTCATTATCACAAGAAGAATGGAAAACAGTGTCTCTTTACTGTTATTTTAGTAAGAAGAAAGATAGTTTTCTGAATCCCAGAAAAAATGTAATTTCAATGAATAAAAACAATAAGAGTGGCCAATGAACATTTGAGAATTCCAGGTCCATGGGCACAAATGGTTGCAGAAATTGAGTTCCATGTGTTTGTGTATAAGTATGCTAAAAGTGCATGCTGTTGGAAGGGTAAGTAACAACTCCATAAGACTCTGCTAGTCAGTTGTAACTGTTCATTTCAGATACAAACGTATTACTTCACAACAAAATATATATAAATCTTAAATTAACTTTAGTTTCTTTTAATGTGAAGTTACACTGTGCAGTACCAAAATGTAATCATTTTCTAGATTTATTGTAATCTGTTTCTAAACATAACAGGTGTTTGCAGAGGTTTTGTTTGCTTAAAAGCATTGTGGCTATGCATTCAACTTTTGAACCTCATTTTGCACAGGGTTGTAGAATCAACTGCGTCTGAATAAAAAAAAAATATATTTTTTTTCCAGGTAGGGGGAAATGTAGAGGTTCAAGGGAAATTTTGATATTTACTATTTACCTTAACAAGGGCAAGATTCTGCCCTGGTAGCCCAGACCTGTATCTAGCATAACACTGCATTAGGTAAATGCCTTTTCTGGGTGTGTTAAAGATGCCACTGATCTTTCTTACTTTCTTCCTACTCTGAGCACTTGAACTGATCCTTGACAGAGTATTTTGATGTTGTCCCTTTTGAACAGCTTTGTGATGCTTCTATCCACAGGTTACTTTTATTCAAGTGGATTTGCCACAGAGCACTTGCTCATTAGCAATCTTTTCTGCAGCCTGCTTTAAAATCTGCTTATGGTTATGGACAGATAAAAGCATGGGAGGTCAGTTTGATGGAGCAGAGACAAATACTTTAACATAAGGTTTCCTATTCTATGCAAGCAGCTAATAAAAGTGCCCGCAGGTGTTGAGAATTACCCTTCTCTTGGAAGTTTCTTTACAATCTGAACCTAATCTTGGCAAAAGCTTTGGCAAGGAAATCTGGCACATTAATTAAATGACTCTCCCTCCCCCACAGGTCTTGTGTTGTAACTTTGATTAACTACTTATGTGCCCAGGAAACGAACTGCTGGGAAGGCATTATCAGTTTTGCAGGTGTGTGGATGTTAGAGATAACATGGGATTCCTCCTTTATCTGGATGGATGCTCCTTACTGTTTCAGCACTGCACAGCTTTTCCCCCAGCTGCAGCTGTAGAGATCCTGCAGGCATGTTATGAGATTTTAGTATGAGGACCTTTTTATTCAATATGTATCTCTGAATGGCCTCTGCTGAGAAGTTTTAGATCCTCCGGGGGAAATGCCTAACTCCTATAGAGCTCCCCCTTTATTTAAATTGTTTTTCCTTGCTTCAGTATCACAGCTGTGACACATCAAAGCTGGTAGCTGGTGTGGCAGGACATGCATTCCCAAATCAGCCTCAGTGACGAAAGGCACAAACATAGGTGATTTGTGGTGACAGGTTTCATGTTGTATGGTGTCATTTTCATGAATGATTTGGCTAATTAAATTTAATGTGGAACAAGAGCTTGCTTACATTATGCTAAGCTTAAGATGCTCTTAACTTGCACCTTACTTAAGGAACAATTTCTACTGTTGAATAAGGGCTCCAGGATTTAGCCCTCTGTTAGCAGTCTTCCATAAACCCTTTGTTTTCCTAACATGTTAAAAACCAAGGCTTAATGGGTTCATGATGACATCAGTTATCAAGATTTGTGTGGTGTTGGCAGATGTTGAATTTTCAGTGGAAAACCATTAAACAGATTTGAGTCAATACATGTTTCACAACATGCACGTATTATACTGGTGGTTATGTGTGCTGACTTCAGGTTTATTTATTACAAAGGAAAACAGGCCTGTACTTATACAACAGCAATGAGAAATTAATCTTCCCAATAGAAAAATCAGTCTTGTCTTGTTAAAGGTACTCAAAGTTGCATATTGAGCATGCTGAACTTGCAAAAACTGCAAATTTCAGATTTAATAGATCTAAAATTAAATTAAAAAAATAATAAAAGTAAGTTTTGGGTACCTTTATTTTTGGACATCCAGCATAAAGAAAGCAAAATTTCAGAAAGTGTTGAATGTCCATTCTTTGACAACTGTCCTCTCCAAAATGTTTTGTGTATGTTTATTTTCATATGTATTTTTCATATCAGCTCACCACCTATCAGTTCTATATTAGTTCTAATATTCTTTTACTCTGCAAAACTTGCCCAGTGGTATTGTCTAGGACAATGATGCAGGCCTACATGTTATGTGCTATGTGAATAAGAAATATATGCTGTGCATTGAAACCAAGTACGTGGGGAGGAATGGTACTCAAATAACAGCAAGATCTGATATAACAACAATGACAAAAAGCAAATAATAAAAATAAAAGGAGAACGGGCTGGATGTGGCTCTGGGCAGCCTGCTCTAGTGGTTGGCAACCCTGCCCATATCAGGGGGGTTGAAACTAGATGATCTTTAAGGTCCTTTTCAACCCAGGCCATTCTATGATTTTATTACAGTTCCATTCTGTGTATGCATATAGTAACTTGCAATCCATTAGTTGAAGCAATGTTTCGTTCCTACATTATTTAGGATTTGAGTTTGGAGATGTACTCATGCAGTACACCAACACAAAAATGTAGTGTCTCTCACTTTCCATTCATCGCTATATATGTTGAAAACTTTGTATTTTCTCCGAAACTAAACTTCACTCAGTTATTCTTAACTACTTCAGGTTTTGTTAATGCATCGGAAGGCCTTTAATCTTGGGACTTGTTAGAAGACACTAGTAAATTTGCTCTTATAATGCACTCCTTCCCATCCCCCTGAATTATTCAGAAACTTTGATTGTCAGTGGTGCTGTCAAGGTACGAAGTTTTCTGAATACCAGAATTCTCCCTGATAGTGACTATAGCGTTTCAAGAGGTAAAACAATTCTTTTACATTCATATGGTGCACTACACAGAGAATCAGTAGAACAAATAGGGATGTTGCACTGCTGCCTGTTCAAAAGCAAATAATTAGAAATGAAAGAAAAATAATAACATTCTAGCTTTCTATGAAACATTACTTAATTTTATATAAATTTTAAAGATAATTTAAGACATTTTAAGGACTTTTTTTCAGAATATGCATATTTTTATAAACTGAGGTGCTTTGCAAAGTTGCATTTATTAAAAAAATATAGAAATTTGATATTGAAATATTGCTTTGGTATTTTGCAATTCTTTTTTTTTTTAATTTTCAACAGCTCTTCATTTTGTTTTGATGTAGCTTATATCTGCACAAAATAAGATCAATGTGTTTTGAACAGATAATGGAATTTTCATTCAGAGACAACTCCACTGTTTTAGGTTTTGCTCCAGTTTGGAAAAGGACCAATTTTGTTTTATACAGGATTGTAGGATAGAAAAGACTTTGACTTCAGGGAAGCTCTATACTTCATCAGGCAAACACCCCAAAAATATCCTTTATTGGGTAAACCCAATAAAACTATTGTTTCTTCATCAACAACAGCTTTACCAGTACATGAAACCAAACACATGATAAGAAGGATAGGGCAGATGATAAACTCTGAATTAGGACCTCAGTTTTCAGCAGATGAAGAACAAATGATCATCCACAGATGCATGCTTGCAAAAGAAAAATCGTTCCGTCCCAAGCTTTCCAAGTTAAAAACAAATGATGAAATGTGGATAATTATGATTTCATTAGTTACGTGATCTTGTAATTATTACAAATGGGTAAATAGAAAGACTCTGATTATTTATACTGCTGACCTGTCCCAGTTTTATGCCATTCATTAGAGTCAGTAATGTTTACAGCAAATTTTTTCCTAACAATAACATTTATAATATTTTAATGTGTGTGTATGGAAGGGAATAGCACATGAAAGAATTTCAGTGCAAAATAAACCTAGTCCATTTTACATTTGGAACTCTGCTGTATTATTTTAGGCCCCTAGTTCTCAAAACACTTATGGTTAACTTTATTCACACAATTCCAACGGGACAACTCATGTAAAAAGCCAAAGCTTTTCTGAAGCATTTTCTTTTGCCCTTTCCTCTTCCACTCTTCACTTCCCAGAGTGCAGGGTAGGACAGTTGTGTCTAAGCAGATTCCTGCATGCACTGAACTCTCTCTTCATTCTCTGCTGCATGTCACTTTAATGATATAATGATATAGGGTTTTGTGTATGGATGAATCTACAGATGTTTACACAAATATTACTTAATTTATTCTGTGGGCATCAAGTAATTATCTGTTTTGCTGCAAGGACAATTTGCTGCCATACTAAGCAGAATGCATTCTTTTACCAGACAAAACAAGCATAGAAGCATTTTCAGTCATGTGTGTTCAGTGTTAAAATGTGTTAAGCATGGCATCGTTATTCTAAAACCAGCCACAGAGATATAAAATGCACCGTACTATTGCAAACCGAGCACAGTTTGATTGTAGGACACCCAGGTAGAAGGTTTTTGTATTAGAATATACATAGCGTCTATAATGCATCTATATAAGGCATCTATAATCCTTCTTCTCTAAAATATAATTAGTCTTTTTTTATATGAACTGGTAAAATATAGTACATAAAGGACTCAGGGGATTTCCATATAGCCACATTTATTCCCACATGTCTTTCCAAATCATAAATGGTTGTCTTCCTTACAAATGGATTAGGACAAATTGCATTAGGACATGATTGTGAATCTGATTAAGGTGGAACCATGATCAATTTTTTTTTTTTCTTTTGGGCAACCATGTTTTCTTATAACAACCAGAAGACAAAAAAGCCTTTGGCAAGATGTTTCAAAGGCATTTCTCATATGCACATAAAAGCAGTTTTCTTGCTAATTCAAAAATTAGTCCACACCTATAATTTCTTTATATAGCCAAGACAAAGCTTTGGGCAAAATTTTGCAGTAGTATATATTTCAGATACAGACTTGTGGTTTCAGTAAAAGCTCGTAAAAAGGAATTTCCATGCATAATTTCCTTAAGGAGAAGACTGAAGGCAAGCTGCAAGAGACTCACAAGATCAGGCATCAATTCCAAATCGGTTAAGTGAGAGGAACACTGAGAACAAAAACATCCTGAGTGGGAAAACTGATTTAATATACTGAATAAATACCTTTTCAAATGAACACACTCTCAGAAAGGCCCAAGCCCCTCCTATTTTGTTTTAGCCTTTGACCCAAGCCAAGCACATTGCATAACATTATTTTACATGGAAAGAAACTGGCACAGATATGGCTGTAAATGGGCAGAATTGCAAATGTTTGGACTAAAATTGCTGTTACTTTATTCCTTACTTGTTCCTTTTTTTTCTCTCTCTCTCTTTTTTATTTTTTATTTTTTTTATTTTATTTTTTATTTTTATTTTAATTTTCTTAAATGGTGTTTAAAATGCTGCTTCAAACTAAAGGGAACTTAATTGCTGTCTTGGTATCTCCTCATCCTAGTTAAAGCCATTGGATGTTCTGTTGCAACTCTGTGAAAAAAAAAAAAAAAAAAGAAAGGAAGAGGCTGGGAAGCCCGTCTTCCTTCACTCATTACATTGTCCATGAGTATTTGATCTCTTGAACTAACATGGGATTTGGCTGAGAAGCAGAACTCCACTGCATTAGGAACTGAAAATCTGTATGAGGAAAGAAGGTCCCTGCCTCCAGAAGCTAGCATTTAATGTATGAAAATAAAGTGAATAGGTGGATGTAGTGAATAAATTCTGGAAGCCTGAGGAGTTCCATAACCTTTGTGCTTAGTATAGTATCAGTGTTACTATTCTGCTAGAGTAACTGCAGTCTGCTTTATTGCTAGCCTTGCAGGTTTTACAGATTTTTCTCTTTCCTGTTTAGGCCAAGATTCAGTGAGGCTTATTTTAAATTGTTCATGTTCGATGACCTGATATTAGCACTATTTTGGCAAATATAAGAAATAATCTGAATCCTTCATGTCTCTCAGGTAGGCAGAGTCCATATAAAATAACAGATCTGAAGCGTGGTCCAAATTTCAGGATGTACCCATCTGAACTACATTTTTCTTTCCTGAGGCTGAAAAACATCTAGTTATCTCTTTCTGTTGTTTTTGGCAACTCATTCTGATTTCATTCAGAAGCTGAGGGCCTGACACAAATGTGGTTGGAAGCTAGACCCAGCAAGTGAATTCTCGCCAGATTTCAAGGCTGACAATCGCTGGGTTACCCTCCAGATTTTGCATGTTTATATAAACTGAATGTCTGAATGCATTATGAATCACTAACATTAGTTTATAACCCATTTTCCACAAGTAACAATGACCAAACAAATGTATTTAAAATGGAAAGCTTTTTGTTGTTGTTGTTCTTTTTTGTCCCCTGGCATTTTCAAATGGATTTGCTCACAACTGAGGCTGTGAACGTGTCTAGAGGAAGATCACATTCAAAGGGACAGAAAATCAACAATGGTGGGACGTGTTTCTGGGTTTCTTGGCCAAGCTGCGACTCAGTTCTGAAATATAAACATGCATCTTCTCCCTTTGACACTTCAAAGTATGGGTTCAGCTACATTTCACAACAGTAATTTTCAGCAGAAATGGAGAAGGTGCAAAAAAAAAAGCCTCCTCCCAAATAGTCCAAGCCTTCTATTTTACAATATCCTTTACAAGAGGATATCCTGGCACATTCCATTACAGTCATGGATTGTTGTAGAATTCAGGTCTTACTAAAATTGTTAGAAAACAGAAAATCAAAAATAATTAAAGTCAGTGGGGAAATAATTGTGTTAATCAGAAATAAAACAAGCCAAAAGAGGAGAAAGAAGAGGTTAGCCAATATTGTCATATCAAGTTTCCTTGTCTGTTGGAGTTCGTCTCAGGATTATTCATCCAATTTATACGCATGTACACATACACACATTGCATATGTATATAAAGAAGAATTTTAGATCAGAAATCCAAAATATAAAATTAAATAATTGGAGGGTGTAAGAGATACTGTCTTCAGTAAAGTCTTGTGCTGGATAATCTATCTGTAAGAGCAACTTATTACTTACAGAAAATGTTTTCCTCTCTTTTTCAATGATAAGTAACCTCTTTAGTGCAAATTTTATTATTTTTGTACACAGACATTTTGTTGAAAAGTAGAGTTGGTTCAGAGGTCAGGCATTGAAAAATTTCTCTTTAAACAAATTACATGTAGTTAAAATTATATTCAGAGATTTTCAGAATTTTCCCACTTCAAAAGCTAACCAAACTACTTGCTAAAAGGGGGAAAATGTTATGTTATTTTTCTCTGTTTATTTTTTTATGATTTTTTATTATTATTATTATTTTAAACTGACAAAGAACAATTTCAATAAAATCGTTTTTTTTTTTTTCAGAATGGAATTTTTATCTAAAATGTCAAAAAAATCAATTGCATATCATGCAAAGAGTATTAACTTGATTTTGCTCACTGATTCTGTTCTTGGAATGATTCTGTGCTTGGAACATTCCTTTGAGAATTAACCAATCTGATTGTATGAAGTTTTTATCTAAATCATTCAGTTTCTTATTTTCTCTGAATGGGTAAGGTTTTTATAAACTTCTTTCACTTCTGCTTGAAATAAGGATTATTTGTTTCACAAAATTATTTTCATATCACAAATGTATCTTGGTTCAAGAAATAAATATTCATTGTCTTGACACTGTACTCACATTATCATATTTGTGAGAAGTAAGAATAAAGATAAACTCATTTTCTTGGAAGTGTAATATCTGAGTATTTTTACTGTTTATTCACTGTTACCTTATGGCTTGGCCATCACAGCAAATCTGTTCTTTAATTTCTCTGCAAAAAGTGGCAAATTAGTCACCAGAAGGCCTAGCAATTCAAAGTGTACAGAGAGTGATTGGAAAACCTGACTCCTGGTTGTAATTATTCGTATGATTTACCTGCAGTCATGTCATTTTTATGGCACTTAAAGATATGCTGTGTCTATTTATTCAGTTAATTATTCCAGTCAGTTTTTGTGACAAATGTGCTTAAATCCAATAGAGTTGGGTGCTGGATTATTAGCTAGCTTAAAGCTTTATGGAGGTCGGTGGAGTTGCAGTGAGTTATGTCAGATGGAAAATCTGGCTGAGGTGGGGTTTGAAAAGGAACAGACCAGGATGATCCTCACGGCCTGCATTCTCTTTGTATTATTCTGGTGTTATTCCAAATTTCTAGTGAAAAGAATTCCCAGAAGGAGTCAGAATAATTCAGGCTGGAAAGGACATTGTTGTCATCTAGTCCAACTCCCACATATAGCTCCAGCTCTCAGCCTAACCGGATGGTCTTCACTCTCCAGTTTGTCTCCATCTTTCTTATGGCCAAAAACCATATGTATTAAGAGACCTGCTGCTTCAAGGTAATTAGTTATTAGCTGCAACAACTGCTGTAACATAGATATGTTTGTTGGGTTTGTTTCATAGTAGTGACCTTTATTGTAAAAAGAAAAACAAACAAAAAAACACCCTACAAATGACAGATGGGTATGGCATCTCTGACCAGGTATACAGCCCAATACCTAATTTCATGCCCAATACCTGATTTCATGAACATGCTGGTGCTGTCCAATGTTCCTTTCTTCTGCCAGGTCAGGCTCACCGCTAAGGAATTTTTACACTTTCCTCTAGGCATCTCAGGCACTTGTTGCAGTCAGTAAGAAAGGCTCTGAATTAATTCTGCTTTTAATATGAGTATCTGTGCAGTAGTGGATCTAGTACATTCCTTGATACTGGGAATAGACCAGGAGAAAACAACTCTGAGAGCAAACTGATGTCCTAAAATAACAGCCTCAAATAGTTGACCCATAAACTTTGAAAATACTGAGAAGAAAACATTTTGCTAAATGAGAGAATGCCAATTACAATTAAATATGTCTGTATGTGCATATGTGCACGCACACATAATATTTGATTTTTTTTTTTCTTCAGTATTTCAGCTGTTTGTTTCAAAAAACACAGACTTGGTTAAATAAACTGGACTTGATAATCTATCTTGCAATTGCAAATTTAGATATCTTAAAACTTAAAAGATAAGTTGCTAATGTGGGCAAGGCTGATAATATGATTAAGTACAAGAACTTAACTGAAGTGGTTCACGTAACGTCTTAGAGCTATAAATTGTTAAAAGTAATGGAGTTTTCTGACAATGCTGTTGTGGAATAATTATAGGATTAAAAACCTGAAATAAGGTAATTTCAAAACCAGTGTAAGGTAATGTGAGCCAGAACTCTCAAAGTCCCTTAATAGGTGTTCTTAACTCAGTGTTAATACTTTATTTAACATAACGTGCTGTGCACTCTTTAAATTGTTAGCTTGGAACAGTTGATTTATGTTGCTCTTGAATCCAAACTAGAATTAATGCCCTTATCCGATTTGACTGGAATTGTTAAGCACGTTTGTTCTCTGACTTATATCAGAATGATAACAAAAACATAAAATCAGAAACCTTTTTAATGAACATGGGGTTAATTCAAAGTGCTCTGATTTACAGGTATTAGAGTAACGCTCTCTTTCAAGTATTTACTGGGGTGTTAGAAAGTTTGTGCTCCCATTCAGCTCAAACAACTTCTGTACTGCAGTTGCTTTGTTACTAAAATATTAGGAAATGAAAGTTAAGTAACCTGTTGGAGTCAAGTCACTATTTTTTACAAATAATATCTTTCATTATTTTTGAGGAAATCTGAAATGAATGCCATAGCTAATTCATCTGATTTTATTCAGATCTTGTTTTTTCAGGTTTCTGGGTTTTTTTGTTTGTTTGTTTTTGTTTTGTTTTTTCCCTGATAGTTTAGTTTATAGTTATGTATTTGAGACCCACATCATAGTTCAGTCATTTGTTTTCATTACTGTTATTGGCTAACCTAAGTAAAACTGGATTTTGCCAGTATAAAAGACAGTCAGTACAAGAACAGTTATTGATGCACTTGTCCTTATTTCACCAAAGGATATGCAATTTTATATTCACCTGTACAAAAGATTTTCAGTCCACTTAATTTTAGTTGAACTACTGGGATAAATGCATGTATTTTAATTACTTTTCTGGTTATTGTCCCTGTGTAGGTTTTGTTGGTAAGGGCAGGAGGAACGACTGTCTGCAGTGCTGCTGCTGGCTGTTAGAGCTGCCCAAAGGAAGTAAAGAATAGGTTCATGAGAAGCTTGTTAGTGTTCTCAATTTTTACGAGTAAATCTTTTGTCCAAAATTTTAAGAAAGGCTAAACTGTTTTATGATATAGCATGTAAGGCAAGAGATGTCTTCATCTAGGCATGGTTTTGATAGAAAACTTAATGGAACATCTTTAAAGGGCTATGTAGAGCATGTAAGTGATGTCATGCTTACATATATTCTGGAGAAAAAAAAAAAAAGAAGAAACATGAGCCAATGAAGGCTTCTTGTGCACGTAGTTGAGAGGAAAGTGAAAATGAATGTTCAAGCCATGGCAATGTGAAATGACATTTCCTATGGCACTGTAAAATGTAAGGCACATACGTGGAAAAATTCGGTGAGAATCATAAGATGGCAACACTGAAATTGTCCTGAGATCAAAAAAAAAAAAGGGAAAAAAAAAGAGTGAATATCTGAGGCTGGTGGGATGAACGCTAGCAGAGAACCTGATGTTTTTTCCAAGCCTTGATAGAGCACTTTGGATTTCCATGCTCTGCCAGACTTGCCTGAAGATTCATCAGAATGTGATTTCTGATGATTGCATGGGTCTGTGGCTTACCTCAGTCTGAACACTGGCAAGCAAAAGGTTGGTGAAGATAGAGAGGCAGTATGCAGTGTATTTGAACCTCCTACACTTGTTAATTTGACAGATTATCATGGTTTCTGTCTGTTCGCATGTATAATCAGACATAGCGTTGTGGTTTAACCCAGCAGGCAGCTAAGCACTACACAGACATTCCCTCACTCCCCCACCCCCACCCCCACCCCCACCCCCACCACAATGAGATGGGGGAGAGAATTGGGAAAATAAAACAAAACAAAACAAAACAAAACAAAACACTCGTTGAGATAAAGGCAGTTTAATAGAATAGAAAAGGAAGGCAAAATAGTAGTAATAATAATAAAAGATATAGAAAACAAGTGATGCACAATGCACTTGCTCACCACCTGCTGACTGATGCACAGCCAGTCCCCAAGTAGTGGCAGACCACCCCCTGGACAACTCCCCCTGATTTTATTGTTCAGCATGATGCCACATGGTACAGGACATCCCTTTGTCCAGTTTGGGTCAGCTGGCCTGGTTCTGTCCCCTCCCAGCATCTTGTGCAACCCCAGTCTCCTGACAGAGCGGTGTGGGAAGCTGAAAAGTCCTTCACTTAGTGTAAGAACTGCTCAGCAACAACTAAAACATCAGTGTGTTATCACTGTTATTCTCATCCCAAATCCAAAACACAGCACCATGCCAGCTACTAGGAAGAAAATTAACTCTATCGCAGCTGAAACCTGGACATGTAGTTATTCCTTGCTGGATTGAATCTTTCAGTCATAAAGTATGTAATATTTATGTAACACAACAGCTAGGTAAGATTGCAAATGCTCATTTAACTTATCTGGGCTTGAGAGGATGTTCTTTATGAATTAATGCAAGTTGCTACCAAATGTGTAAATCATATGTGTTAAATATAATACTTCATTTCCTCAAAGTATGAAGGTCTTGCACTTGTTCGGTGGTTGTCTCCTAGAAAGATGTCTCCTGCCTCATTGTTCCTAAACAGCTAAACTCCCCCATTGAGAGATGAGAAATATGGGAGAGATGAAACACACAATTTTCATTTTGTGTCCTTCTGTTGTTAAATACATCTTTTAATGCAGGAAGAAATTAATTTGGAAAAAGATGTTATATTTCAGAATTACTTTATCTCCCACTGACTTCATCTGTGTAGTTTAGTGGTCTCAAACAGGGCTTGCAAAACTCTGGCAGTCCATAAAGACTTTTTGTAAAACCTAAAGTGTTGTGGACTAAGTTCTGGAACAAGCTATCAAATCATGCCATATATAACTTATATCAAACAGCTCTGAAGCCCTGAAAGGGTCAAAAACCAGAGATTCCATAAAGTCTATTGAGACATTTACTTTTGCTATTGGTTATACATGCAAAAGACTCAGATACTCAGGAGATGAGAAGTAGAATGGAAGCCTGAGGAAATAGCATCCATTTCTGAAAATGTTACAATAAGTGACTTTGCCAAGGTCGCTCAGGAAATGAGAGTCAGACTGTATAAATCCAAAGTTTTTAGTCATGCTAGCCCTCCAAAAGCAGCCCTTTCTTTTCTTTCAAATGAAGCTGCTACAAACCACATTTATATTCTAGATGTTGTCCAAAAGAAAGGAGAAACATTTTCAAATTTTCTTTCTGTTGCATCATCTGTTTAATACTTGCTGTGTTGTTGCACATAATGCCAGGATGTAAAATGATTCAGGAAATAATGTGTTCAGTCATGATGTGGGAAAACAGTGAAGCAGTTGGAGAGTAATTTCTCACACCATTCTGCCATGGCAGTTCTTACTGCTATGATTTAAGAAACTACAGGCAGTGGAAAAGGTTCCCTTTGAAAGTGTTTTAAATGTCAAATATAAGATTCATTTCTATACTACTTTAATCCAAATGCCAGAGTTCTGAGCAAAGCTATCAATCTGATCAGAACATCAGGAGCTTTGCCTATCCAAACAGCTGTCTCTTGAACTGGAAGTCCTGCTAACACCAATGCATTATATCAACATATATTTTAGGAAAAGACGAGCTTTATTTCTTTGTGATCTTGTGCTGTGGTATCCTCAGGCTAGTTTACTACAGCTATTTGAGAAGGGGCCTTTGGTGCACAGCAGACACGTCATGCCTGGTTGTTATACTCCAGAGCAATGGGCTGTGAAGCCAAGACTTTGGGAGGAGGAGAAATCCTGGAATTATTCAGGTAGTAGGAGAAAATCAGAAGGGTCAGGTATACTTGTTAGAGAGATGAGAAGCCTACAGCTGGTCACTGTCATCATCAGATGGCATCATCAGATATGACCTCTGGAGCTGATTCTGCTGATGCTGTTCTTGGAAAGAGCAAATCTTTTGTGAAAACCATGCAGCGCTCTATATGTGTAGATGGATCAGTTACTGAACATTTTCTGTGTAGTTGTTGAAAAGGTATGTCCATACTAAAAAATATGCCCTCCTTCAGCTCTAAGTTTAACTATTGTCAGCTAATTCTATTTCTAATTTCCCTTTTCACACTTGATTTTTTACCTCCAGGAGAAATTTAAAATTTCCAACTTTTTTTTCATTTCTTTAATTTTGTGATTTTTCTCTTAAAATTTTCAAATGATCTGTCCCATCCTTTACGTATGGACATCATCATATATGACCTACTTGCTTCTTCAGGATATTGTTCTGTCTGTACCATCAAGTTAGCCCAGTTTGGCACTACAGTACACTGAGATCCCCCTCCTCAAGTCATTCAGTGTCCTTTCTTCTGAGGTGCTGTTTCACATTTTGCATAAGGACTATGCTCTTTGATACAGTTTTTCTCAAAGCTGTTCTTGTGAATTTTGGGGTCTCCACAGAATTGTTTTTTGCAAGATAATCCATACTTTTTAAATTTCAGTGGCGTGGAAACTAGATGACAATTCCATTCTGATCTGTGAGTAGTCCTGGATCTCAACAGCGTGAAATGTCTTAGCCATAAAAATTTGTCTGACATTTACTTCTACTGAAATTTAAAGGCCATCCAACATGAGAGTCCATGTTTTCTGATGTAAAATAAAATTATCTCAAATCATTGGAAAGGCTGCCCAGGCAAGCAGGGATAATTTAACATTTTTGTTTGACTGATTGATTGTTGGTTTATTTTTTATTTTTTATGTTTTTTTAACCAAAAATCTACCTCTCCTTATGATTTACCTAAATCATAGTCAGTAGATTATGGGCAGTCAGCCAGTCTCTTTCCAGGATGGGCTATTCAATAGTTTTCTATTGTAGGAAGGCAATTATATGTTGTGGGAACCAAATTTTGAATTATTAGATTGACAAAGGGAGAGAAACATCTCCAACCACATCTCACTGCGCCAGTATGTCTCAAAGCCTTTACGGTGCCTTCTGTTTCTTAGTACCCATCTTCTAATGTCCAGGTGTGATTGGTTCCGCAAATGTTGCCAGATAACATTTCTTACGGCTGTATTTGTTCGAGCAGACCATTTGAAGCAGGCATTGACATTTATTTTAGAAGTGACTGCTCAGTCAACAAAGACTTTGCATGCATCTTCCCACCTCCAGCTACCACTAGTAGTCTAGTGGTAATGAATGTTTGGGATACCAGTTCTGTCTTGCTCATCAACTTACCTGTTGCAGCTGGTGTGAGCATTCCACATAGGCCAATTTGTTTCAGGTAAGCCAAGCTGTTTAGGTGCTGGTTAACCTAAACTGAGGTGAGTCAATCAGACTGAAATTACGTTGACCACATGTGGGCCTTGCCTTACTTAAAGCATTGTAAAACCCAAACTAGTGAAGATAAATTTAGTAGCTTTTAAAAATAGGGTCTACAGAGACTTCCATCCAAATAGCAGGATGTCTTTTTGCAGAAGACAAAACAATGTTCTTAGAAAGGAACAGATGTACTTTGTATTAACCTGTGGAGGTAAAGTGAAAGAACCTGTGTTTTCCTGGAAATGAACTAAGCATGTACTATGCATGCTATAAAAAGCGGTCATACTTTTGAACAACTAATTCCATAGGTATTTGCTTTTTTTTCCTTTTCTAGTGATATCCAATAATAAAAAAATAATTAAAGGTTCACATCATCTTCAGACTTCTTTTAACAAGCAAACAAAATGCTCATACAAAAGTTCTATGTAGGCATGGTTAAAAGGAAGGGAAGAATCAGAATATTGCTCAAGCTGTTTGAAGTTCTTTCAACCACAGTAAAATTCAAAGAGCCAATCACTGAATTTTTTGCAGCAGTTTTTCTTCATGGGAAATGTGTAATCCTTGAAAATTAAAATGTGAAATACTGGTCCTGTAAAATAACCTTGAACACTCCTGATGAATACAGGAAGGTTAAACATTCATCCTAGATTTATATTATAATGTATCCAGTACACAATTAAAGATTAGGCATTTGTTAGAGTTCTTAATTTTTGCTGATTAAGGTAGAGCACTTAGTTTTGGAAGAAAGTATAATCACGAGACTGACTTTTATGTGGGTTTTAGAGTAGGGAGAGGAGAGTTGTTTTCTTTTTGTTGTCCTTTTTATTTTTTGAAGCAGAATTAACAAAAGTGAATAGACAGCTTACAGAAAGATCACCATTTATATTATTTTAGTGCTGAGCATGTTCCTTGTGCATATATTTAACCCAATATGATACAAAAATCCAGCAATGCAAAGAATGTCACTATCAAATAAGTACAATAGCACATTTGTGCTCTTTTGAGATATTTCTGTCTTTGCTACCTACTGTGAAAAGTGTTTTTTTTTTTTTTTTTTTTCCCTCCTCCCTTTAAATAGGGAGTTGTGTAACACAAATACTGAGTGTACTTCACTGCTGGCAGATGTGCTCTGTATGACTCCATGTTCCATTCTTGTGGTCAACAGCTATTAAGTCTTGAAACATGTGAACTTGGGCAAGACACACAAGTTTAATTTTTTCTTTTTGTTGCTTTGTTTTAATGTGTAGTTTAAATGCAATGTGGTATTTAGAGAGCCAGCACATCCTCTGGGAAATCCATTCAAATAGTAAGCATGGTCATGTCTAAAATGGGATTTTTAATGGAAAAAGATGATCTTATTCATGCTGTTGCAGAGGAAAAGAAACAATCAGAAATATTTGGGGTTTTTAACAGAAAAATATTCTCTATTAAAAAAAAAAAATATGTGAGTGATAAAGGGCCCTAACTTTTTGCTTTTACTTGCATAAATAGTTTCTTTAACTTGGTGATTATACTATGTCTAAATGGGTTACTTTGGGGGGGGGGGGGGGTTCAGTTCCTGAAAGCAGCAGGTATTTCTTAGGTAGTTTACTCTACTTTGCTGTTTCCTATCTTCTCTCTGCAAGTTTCACTTTACCAGCATTGATTGCTTGTATTATTTTAACTTTGTACAGTAAGTTTTAGAGAGATTTATTTTGAATAGAATGTATATAACTGTTTTCCTGTGCACTATTTCTTTTTAAGAAATGAGAAATTGAGTGTGTAATTAAAAGATAATGTTATACACATTCAATATCAAAAGTGTCATCTTGTTCAGCATTACAAGTATAAATATATTTATAGATAGATACTTTATGACAGCAGCATTTTGAGACACAGAGATTATATTCTGTATCTGTTAAATGTGTCCAGTGTGTTTACCAAGTAAGAAAAACAATCCTTTAACTTCTATCTCATGTTAAACTAAACTTGTACCATATCCATAACCAAATCAAAATAATATGTCAATATTAAAAAAGGGGAAAGAGTATAACAGGCCACTTCTGGTATTTTAAGCCCCGGTCTTCATTAGATGTTACTCTGCTGCTTCATTGTAGCTAATTAACTTGTATATTGAAAACCCTTTAGAATGATTTGATACAGGGAGATGTGGGAATACGCCGTGCTGGGATTAGCACATTTATATTGCTTTAGCTGCATCCCTACTGCTTGGGTGCTGGAGGAGGTAACCATTTACAAATTTAGCTGTATTAGTATAAATCAGCGGTATAAATTCTATTGATATCAATTTCAAGAAAATCTGCTTTACTTCAGTGGGAGATGTACAGATAGATAATTTGCTGCTGTGCACAAGAGTATTGGAGTCTGGCCTAAAAGATCAGCTTTGAGAAGGTTTGTGTTTTTGTTATTCTGTGATTTTGAGAAGAGGAAAAAGTAGAGGTTTCAAAATACTGATATCAAAAGGTTGGATTTTGAAACAAAATATTGTGCCTTCTTTGATCAGTCAAAACAAAATTTTTAAACACATCTGTGTTATCCTCTGCTCCCCTCAAGATTTTGAATTTCCTGTCTTCTCTTCCAGCTTTACAGGAAAGCGCTCAAATAGCTGGGTGAGCTTGCTCTACAGTTTTTTTTTTTTTTTTTCATTTTGACTACATCAAACAATACAGTACTATTATTAAGTCTGTAAAATCTTGCATGTGCACTAATTAATTAACTCTCCATGGAAAGCTAAGCTTTCTGTGGAAAATTGGCTCTCCAGGCTGTGAAAGACTGCTCAAAACATTTTTTTTTTTTCCTGTCTAGAGTAAAAATGAAACAAATCTGTAATACATAGCACGGGTATGAACTTCCAAACTCTGAATTCAAGCCAAAGAACGTCTCAGGCATTTCTAGGAGAAAAGCCACAAGTGACATGTTTCAGTATCAGTGTGCAGAGTGGCGTGAGCCTGAACTAAGAATGAATGGTGCTTTCTATCTTGTCATTAAATCGTTTATTTTTTATTTTTTATTTTTTTTATAAACTGACTTACATTGTAACGCATTTAAGGTTATTCTTAAAAATAAAAATAAACAAGGCATTTCTGTTCTAGGTCTTAACCTTGGCTTGTAATACTCATTTTGAGGAAACTGTTCTGAGTGTCATTTCTCTACACCTCTGGAGAGAAACGGAGGCACAAGATTCATTTTGCACAAGATACAAAAGAGTTTTTGGAGAGAATTGACTTTTTATCACTGCCACCCAGGGTTGGTAGAGATTTGATGGTTTAGTCTAGCAGAAGGTGGCACTATCCCTGTGCCAGTTCCGATCCACAGGTCAATACACATAAGATGTAAATCCCAAACCACAACTGTTTACTTGGGATATTTTGCCTTTATTTATATAAAGACAGGATCAGATCCTGTCGCTTCTGTAAGGCTGTTGAGTTCAATATATCCCAAATGTGAGAGGGACAGCAAGTAAAGATGTGTGCGCAATAGAAATCTTTATTGCAGGAATGTAGTCTGAATATTTAATATTTAATAGCCATGTGAATGCATTTTAGCTTTCTGTGATTTTGTGTTACAGACCAGGTTTTCAGCTTTCTTTATGGTTGCAGTACATTGAGGGTAAAGACACTTGTATTTTGCTTTGATATAGCACAGCGAAACATTTTTGAAACAATGCATGCAGTCAGTCTTTTATTTATGATTTTGTTTGTGCTCAACAGATTGCCCATTTTAAATGTGAGGGCATGAACACTGTTGCCTTCTCAGTCACCTTGCCGTTAAGTTGAAACATAGCAAATGGTTAATGTATGCATATATGTGGGGACTGTTTTAACCCACATTTCACACCACCACAATCGATTAATTGGTTTCGGGGAACAAAGCAAAACTAACAGCTCTTGCCCAGCTGCAGCAGGCAAGAGCTAGAACATATGCCAGTATCAAAGAGCTGGTAGGGCAGGAGACCCCTACCCAAAACGATGGAAAAAAGGGAGTCCAATCATCTTGGCAAGGCATGGGGTTACTTAAATGCTCTATTGTATGAAATATGAATGGGTCGGCATTGTGAATGACAGTGTGAGGGGCTTGTCTGCGCCGCCTATTAGCCACATGATTAACCAGATTACATGGGGAAATGGCTAAGGTAAATAAGGAGAGCCTTCTGCTGCTTCCTCCCCAAGGCCGAGAGCAGGGTGTCCACAGCCTTCCGTGTAAGGAGGAACTGAAAGGAAGGGGGTGGAGAGGACCGGGAGCTAAGCTGCAAATGCTGTGATCAACAATACCAAGGATTTCAAGGGTAACAGTGTGAACACATCTTTCTGGTCAACTTACACATCGGTATTGTTCCCTGTTGCCATGCAATGTGGAAGTAAATTGTTTGGCCTTGTGTCCTCTCAGTTTTCTCTCTGCCTTCCCAGATTAAGGGAGACCCATTGAATCATGACCACAAAGAGTGCAGTAGGTGCAGTGTGTGTCCTGCCACCTTCTCTTCCCTCTGGAACCTTCTTGCAAACAGATCAGCTCTCCACTCCTTCCCCACCATGCAGCTCTTACGGCACTGGGGTAACACTGTGAAAAGATCCATCTTGGCAGCTCAATAGAGCAAGGAGGGCTTACTTCAATCGGAGCTGTTTTGTGATGTAGGAGTCCTATGGTGCATACATATCAGCTGTGATTCAAAATAAACATACATTTACATTATGGAAGATCAGGCTAGAGCAACTGCACTTTCAGCTGCCTCAGAGTTTTCAGTCTTCAAAAAGTCTGTTTGCGATGCTTAGAAAATCAGTGGTGAACTGAGCTGCAGTGCTGACACTGTCCATGTATGTCTCTGGTTCTGTGTGATGATTTCAAAAGAAGCTATATCAGAAATGATCAGGTGTATGTTCATAGCATGGAATGTATAATGCAAAATACATATGTATGATACGTTATAGATTTAAACTGTTTCAAAAAAGGAAAAAAATTGTCTCAAAGAAGCTGTATAATATTCTAGCTTTTCAGAAGAAAAGGCCACTAGTATTTGTAGGTCTTGTAGCATTCTTTAGAGCTCCAACCTCAGTCTCTTTTATCCCGTGGAGGGTTAAATTGGAGGTGCTGTATGACTGACTCATTGCAATGGAGCTGTCAGTGCCTAAACTGGGATGCAGCATCCTTGCAGGGAGGAGCCCTTATGCCAGGAGTTCTTTGACGCAAGCAATGTGCTCAGCTACGGGGCACTTGAAGCAGTTGGGCTCCCAAAGGAAACCACAGGTCCCTTAGTGTTTTTAGGGAGATTCTGGTACCTAAACTTGGAGATGCTCAAAAAGTAGTTAAGTGGGTTAAACTGAGACCTGGTTCTCACTGGAATAGAGGAGAATTTAAAGACAATAACTGGAATCATGGTATTGAAATGAGTGGAAAGGGGCAGCCTGACTTGAGTGAATTTCTTTCTTTTTAGTTTCAGGTGACCTAGTAACAAAACTCAGCACAAGTTTATGAATAGTTTGCCTTGGCCCAAATTTTCATTCTTTCCTAAATAAAATATTCAGCCAAAGCTTTTTGCCCAAGACTAACTTGGACATTGAGATTACTAGTTAATGGCAAAACAGGTTAAGAAACAGACTGGTTAATAATAATAATGTTAAACTCTTCAGTACTCTATGGATGAATAATCATAAATATTCAAATAGTGCTCTACTTAAGAAAATGTTCACAAATCTTAAGTTTTCCTGCATGTTTCACAGAGAAAGTGGTGTAATTTTCACTTTTGCTTTGATACACATTTGGTGTCAACCCTGGTCATGCAGTCCAGGTGTAACAAACAAAATTGGTGTTCAGTCTCATTGCCACAGAAAGTAGTAGAAGTGGGAAAAAAAAACAACACAACAAAAACAAACAGCACCACCAAAGTGAAAAGGCACTCGGCAGAACTTTTTAGAAGAATTAAGTGGACGTTTCATTGTGTTTAGCAGTTCTTCTTTCAGGTCTTTACACACCTAGATGTTTGGTAAAACCCCCAAAATACAATTGTGCAAAGCTCATTTCCTAATTACCATGTGGAGTGCTTATTGCAGTTTTCCTAAAGTTTCTGGTGAAACTCAGCTCTGCTCCTTGTTCTTTCTTTTCCGGGAGTCAGTGTCCTGACCAGTTTGGGTATCTATATTATTTTTTGTAATCTAAACTACTCAGAATTTTCATTTCTTGCCCTAATCTGCTGTTCATTGTCATTTTGCTTAGTTTTATGGTAACCATTTCACCCACAGATGGATGGATGCTTGCCTATCCTGAGGCAGTCTCTTGAGTTTGCCTGTGTATATGTTTTGAATAGCAGGTGTGACCGCCTATTAAGCTTGTGTTTTTTAGTACCATATTTGATTACATTTTTGACTTGCAAACATGTTGAATTTACTGAATTTTATTGAATGTTTCTGTTGAAGTGGAATGAATTAACCCTGTTTTATAGTCATTCTTTATTTGAGTGCAGGGTTTGATTTTTTTTTTTTTTCCCTGCATAACCATCTTCATTTGCAACATAAGGATGTCTAGAGCTTTGTGTATGGGCACTTTAATTTTTTAATTTTTTTATTTTTTCCTAACTAAATCAGAATATCTTGGTGGAATAGAATGTTTTGTATAATCTGTATATTGTCTACAAATGGTGCACTCTTACTGCATCCTCAAGTTTCTGTTAGCTTGTGTATAGTGAAATTTTCCATGCCCTTCTGGTTTAAAGTACTATTTCTGTGATTATCAGAACAGATGTAATGGTATTGATAAAAGCTCAGTTTGTATCCTTTGTTACCTTTAAACCTGATTCTCTACAGCATTGTTTTAGGTGGCTGTTGTGCTTGCATGCTCAGAAGAAATGTCCGTTGAGCCATCCATACATATGTAGTCTGCCAATTAAAAGGAGAGAAGCTTCCTTGGTAGGTTTCTTTCCACTGTTCTGCTTGTTGTTAAACAGATGTAGTGAAGGAGTATATTGATTCCACTGCAAGAAGGAAGGGTTAATTAATCTGATAGTGAAGTGATGGGTTTTTGCTGAGAGGATTTTTTTCCAACGGGGAAGGGACAAATTGACTTATTGGTTAATTGAAGGAGAGAATTGACTGGGAGAGGCAGTGAGATTTGATGAATGTTAACTGCAGGAAAGAAGGGCCTTTCAAATATATGGACAAATATTTATTTCTTTCCTCATTTGTCTGTCTTCATGTGAAATGGAGATGTGTGGTTTTATGTTGACTCCTTTTGGCATGGTCTATTTCCTTGGACTTGTGCAAGATGGGCAGCCCTGGCTTTGTGTGAAACATTTTCTCTTCAGAAGTATGACTGGAAACATTCCCACATTTAAGTCTGCAGAAGGTTTTGCTGCTTTTTTTTATTATTTTTTTTTTTCTAAAGCTGCTTTTTGCACTTCAGTTTGCTGAGCCTGCCAGTAAATGTTCTTTGTCATTAACTGCAATTGCCTAATCCAGGCCTGGATTGTAATGCAAGTTAGGTATCTAACTCCAACTAAAATCAATATGAATTAATACTTTTTCCTTTAAAAAATCTTCCAAACTTTACTAGGTAACTCTCTGTATTGCTAGGACCAGAATTGCCTCCACAGATGTTGTCACTGCCCCATAAACCTTTGAAGGAAGGACCTTGTTTTGTTCTGCATCCTACAGTACCTGGTGCCACAGCCTTCTTGTTTCCGGCTAGGGCCTCTAAGTGCTACGTTAATGAAAAAATAAAATAAAAAAATAAAACAATAATTGTAATGCCAAAACCAGTAACACCAGTAGTAGTAAATAGTTACATATTGGTGCCACACAAATATTAATTACTTCAATGTTTAATTTAATTTCTAATTAATTTAGAATTAATTTCCTAATTTATGTCTGAATGCAGTTGTCATAAGCTTCCTTTAAGAGACCTGTGAGAGACCAGAAGTGTTTTAATTTCCATTTTACGAAAATGGAATAAAAAGGCTCAAAATACTGTCATTTGAGGACTCTAACTCCTAGAGCGACCTCAAGGAAGTTTGTCCTCTCCTTGGGAAAACTGTGTTTGTAATGGGGTTAGGGAAGGAGCCTATTCGGGGAATTTTCCATGTTGTGGGACAGCAAACAGCAAAATCCCCAGGGGTCAGAGCAGTTATTGGAGCTCAGTGTCGTAATGTTACAATAATTTCCCTCTTGCAATGACATTACCCTAGGGATTGGGGGAAAACTGAATGTTGCAGACCATTCTGACTTGTGAAGAAGCTGTGTTTGTCCCTTCCTCCTCTACTATCCTTCCAATCTGCCCAGGCATGCCCTGGCCTTATTTTTATCACCATTAGATGAGATTCAGTTGCTTTTAAAGCAGGGGTGTCATAGGAATGAGCTCTGTGAAGACGTAATATTCAGATTTATAAACTCCCAGAGGGATAAGGAAGGACCTTTAATTAGTGAATAATAGGCCTAGCCCATAAAGTGCCCATTAAAAAAAATTAAAAAAAAAAAGGCAGCAAAGCAGCCACATATCAGGAAGGAAATGGATAAGAAAAAAGTTTTAAAAAAATTGGTATGTAAGAAAGAATTCTTGGGTGTGGGTGGGAGGTTGCCTTATTTTAAAATGCACTATGTTCAAAACATAGGAGCAGCTTTGCTCCAGGTTGCTTATCCCAGGCAACCAGTTACACCTCCATGCAATTGAGGCAATACCAGATGGAAGTGAGTGGGGGAAAGGTATTAAGGGAAATTTGTGCAGCTGGAAAAGATCTTTATATTTGAATTCTTAATGGGAAACTTATGAACACACCAGAGCAGAGCAAATATTTCACACTTTATATGACAATACTACCAATAGCAGTGAGCTGCTGCAATTCACGATTTGGCTAGCGCAGTTTGGCTGATGGAGCAGGAGAGGTGTCACTGTCATATGATGATAGTCCTTGCTCTCTCCTGCACTGCCTGGGATTTCACCTTGGACTGAGCCAATCTATCATTCTGCTAAGGGAAAAATAAGAAGTGGGTTTCTCCATAAAACAAGCGAGTGTGATTGAAGGATGTTTTGCTCCCCTTTCCTCCCTAATAATTTACAAGTTTTCCCTTGTAGGAAGTGGAACCTGAGAAAGTTTCTTCCAAAATGAAATGCTCACTCACAGATTGACTGTTAAATGTGCGCTGTGTGTTTGTCAGGGATGCTCTAAGTGGTACTAAAGCTGACAGAATACAAGCAGGAGCTGACAGCTTCACTCCAGTTACAGCTGATTAAAGGCTGCAGGGGCCTGGGGGCCCCATCTCTAAAAGAGGACCACTGCAAATTCACCAGAGCTCTTGCAGCCTGTGTGTTTTACATTGTCTGGCACAGAGTGTTCTAGGTATCACACTCAATAATCAACTTCTGCCTCCGATTTTGGAGTGTTTGATAACAGAAACAAACAAGAAGTTAAACATGCAAATGAGAATTGCATTACGTTATGTATGTACATTGCATTGTGTACGACAAGCAGTAGTGTAAGATGTAAGCACTGCAAATGTTGAGCCTCAGTGTAAAGTTTAGAGCCATTTGTGGCTCAAAGCTTATGGTTGGGTCCTCTACCAGCCTCCTCCCCGTTTCCATAAAATTTATTTATACCATAATAATCCTTTCATGCTGTGCTATGAAGGCAGCTGAGTGTAAGTGCTGGGAGCCTGTCACCGTCACCCTGCTCGCCACTCCTGCTCTGCTCCCATTGTGGCTGGGCTGTGTGACTGCCTGGAAGGAGCTGAGACCTCATCATGTCTGCACCCAAGCCATGGTGGGGTGCTTGTCTGGGAGCGCTGACTTCATTAGATGGCTGAGCACATAGGTTGAACCTTTGTGGATGGAGCATGCTGGCTGCTCAGTTTGGGGGCTCTTACCTATATTTATGTAGCCAAGGCACTCAAGCCTAGCTAGTGATCCAGCCTGCCTCAGTTCTGAAAACCTAACCAGAATCATTTAAAAAAAAAATATCTCACTATCAAAAAGTGCTTAGTGCTGTCTGGAAAGAAGAGAGAAATCACATCTGCTGTTCTGATTGTTTTTGTTTGTAACTTCCAAAAGCTAACAAGCATGATTTTCTCATGTATGGTGCGTGCACCTTTTACCTACACCTATGCTGAACCAACTCCACTTTGAGAACATTTCTTTCTCTCAGTTCTGTCCCAGGTCAGTTTTACATAATGGGTATTTTTTTGTTCCTTCACTAATGCCTAGAGAACGTCACATCACAATATGCCCTCCCAAACATTGGATAATGAAATATGACAGTGTAACAGGTGGGTTATTTTGTTGTTGTTGTTGTTTGGTTTGTTCTGTTTTACTGAAACCATTAGAGATTTTTCTTTGCATTATTTCTATGAGGAGCTGTCTGTTAAGCAAAACAGAAAAGCAAAGACAGCCATAAGAAGCAAAACAACCATATTTCCCCCTTCTGCCCTAAATTTCAGTCTTACTTTATTAGCACCAGAGGCCGGATTCTCAAAACTGCTGATTAAAAAATAAATAAATCCATGCAATCTTTAGAATACTTTTGCAGAGTGCTTTTTTAAAACACGTGAAAATAAATCAAAGCTTGTGGCTTAAAAATCAGAACTGCAAGCACAATATATAGTAGGTCAAGTAATAGATTTTTTTTTTTGTTACATTAATCTATTAATATATTTTTAGAAATGCTAAATATTTAAAGCTCCAGACTGAGAGCTATTATTAAGGTGATTTATTTGCGTAGTTGATCTTAGGTAATGCTTTTGATCTCCATTTTCATTCACATAACTGGAAATTAGTTTTTCAAATGTGTATAGCTGTAGAGAGGAAGACATACAAGATGTGTCTCAACAAAAGAAACTCAAAAAGCAAATCATTCCTTATCCCTCAGTGATGGGAAATTGTTTGTCATTAGTTTAGGCAAATTGTTTAACAGCATAGTAGTAGTATATCACCAGAGCGTTTTCATACTCTGAGCCCTCTTGTTGTTTTTTAAAAGGAAGCCAGTAAGACCTAGAGGCTTTTAAAGTGCAGCACTCAAGGTTTGCTGATTTCCTCTAAGTGAGCAACAAGAACTCTGTATATTTCAGTAGATATGTATGTATGCATCTGCATATATTTCTATATATACACACATATATAGCCATTTATTTAAGTGTATATGTAATTGTATATATATAAGTTCATGTGTATATAAATCATAGGCCATGAAAAGAAACATATATACAGTCTTTGTTCATCCTCTTCTCCAGACTTCCTTGGGTCTATCTTTATATTTATTTGTTTTAAATCTTTTTGGGGGGCTTAATTAAAGCTCTGCTGGAGCTATTAAATTCTGCCTCAGATGGTATTTCAAACTTATTTTAAGATAATACAGAATGTACTAACAATAATAGGAGAATATAATTGCCATTACTGAATGAGTTTTTTTTTTTTTAAAAAAACATAGAATAGCACATATAAATTAGAATCCATGTGTAAAAAATGTACGTACCTCAGAAAAGATGCACTGAACTTTTGACTTGGATTTGGACTAGAGGAAAAAAAAAGAGGAGGAAGTGAGTTTATGTGAGAGACTGGAACAGAGAGAGCTCAGGAAAAGCAAACATGCTTTGCAAAAGTAATTCGGTTTGCATAATTTATTTCAAATATGCATCCTCTCTGGTGTGTGAGTGCTCCCTCCATTGCTCCTCCCTCCTCCCCACCCCCCCCATCACTTTTCTTGTAAAAATAGGAATTCCAGTGCTGCTTGCGTTCCAATATGCCAGTTCAAACAGGGTGCCTGGCAGTAGCTCAGCACCTGTGTACTTGACTACTTACTGCTGATGAGCCTTGCTTGCCGGTAATCTAGATTTATGGTAAGTCTACCCTTTTCCTTCATCTACAAGGTCCGGGGATGTTCGGGTAGCCAATCTGCCCTTAAATATGTCTCTGAGGAAATGGTGCTAATTAGTATTGGAATTTACAGCCTTCCATTTTATTGACTTGTCCTACTTTCTCCGATAATTAACTAATGAGTAAAGTAATGAGCTATGTTAGTCAGTCATGATGTTCAATTAAACAGCAAATCAATTATTGAAAATAGTTTTGGACAGCTCTTGTACTGTCATAAGGTAGGAGTGTGGATGTGTGTGCATGCATGTCTCCAGTGCATGCCCTAGATGTGGCAGCATCCGTCTCCAGAGGGTACCTCACTGCAGGGAAGAAGGGGGCTGCGTGGCCACAGCCAAAGGCTCTTTCCCACTTTGGCTGCCCTCTGCTCAGCTCTGCTAAACAACACCATGGTGCTGGGGCTTCCCAAAGGGAGCTTCTTTGGATGGGGTGGAGGTCCCAAAAGCTTGAGAAATATGAGATGGCTATAAAACAGTGAGCGCTTTTTGTAATGCTGAGGACAGCAGAGAGATGGTATGAGGTACATGTGCCCATTCACTGCTCTGACCCCTCTGCCTCTTTTCTTGGTACATGCAACACTTTCCATTGGAAAGCCATGATGCCCTGTCCCAGAGCTGGCAACAGAGCAGCAGGGACCAATGCACAGATACGAGTCTTCAAATCCTGCCTCTCTCTTGGTTACAGCTGTACCTAGGAGGGACAGAGGGGATGGCAGGGAATTCAGGATGTTTCCCCAGAGGGCTTTCCATACCACCCTGAGCAGCAGTTGCCCACTGGAAGGGGTTCTCGGGATCATTGTGTCACAAATCTCCTGCACCATGCCCAGCAAACTTGGGAGCACCACTGCACATTGACTCCTGTGTTGTGTTTTGCCAGGGCGAAGCAGTGACTCAGGGCTTGACTTCAGTCCTTACAACACAGGTGGCTTCTTTTTCCATGGGCCAGCCACAGATCTTTTTGAGAAATAGGCAGTTATCATCTCCCTGATGTTGTATGTAGAGTTGAGGCTATGAAATATGAGGGGCATACAGAGGGCTGTAATTTGCATCATCATTTAGTAACTTGCCAACTCTTCAGTGTTACCTATCCTTTCATTTGACCTTTATACCCTTCTTGTTTTCATCAGGTCCTTTGCTTCCCAATTTCTGCTGCACCAGCTGATTGGTGCTGCTGGCACTGCTCCCAGTAGTTCTAGGTGCTCTCATGTTCACCTTCGAGGTGACACCCAGCTTGTTGCACTTGCTGTTACTTTTAGTTCTTCTTTTGTTGTTTTGTACTTTAGCATTATTTCCACATACAGCAGGCAAACATGCCCTAAAAACTCAGCAGTCCAGGAAAAACTTTTACATTCCTACACTTTACCAATAACAATTAGTTTTGACTCAGCAGCAGAATTTCTTTGCAGATGGCAGTGATACTGCGTTGAGCAATGTGATGATTTAAAAAAGGCAATAAAAAAGTAAAAGTTCATACTGGAAAAATTAGTTTGGCCTTAAAATTTTAACCTAATATTGTCAGATATGTTGAACCAGAAATAACACTCCTAAAGCCTTGCCGTGCTCTCTTCCAATTTTGTTTGCATAGCAAAGTGGCACAAATAGTGCCATGCCATTGTTGTTGGCACTGTAGTCATACAGACTTGCCCTATAATTATTCGTTATTAATAATAGTAATAGCACAACCTTTCTTTTTTTTTTTTTTCTTTCCCCAAAGGTAGTGAGCATGCAGAAAGCTACCCCACCTATCCCAAACTGAGAAGGAAAAGCAGGCCAGTGAGCAAGGTGCTTGAATATGGAGACAGCAGACTGAGTGTATTGGCTGTAGCCATCCAATTGAATTGAGATTCATGAGAGAAACAACAAGGCAAAACAAATCAAACACAGTTCAAAAAAGGCAACATAAAGTTTTCATTTCCAAACAGTTTTAATTCACTGTTTGTGCTCTTTACTGAGAATATGCAAGGAACACAAACATTCCCATATGAATTAAATTACACTTTACATATGAATTACATTAGAAATATGAGCTACACTAAAGAGATAATTAGTGCTGTCCTGGGTTATGTGAGCACAAACAAAATTAAATAAGAACAATTTCAAAGTCAAGTTTTGCTTTGCCTTTTCAACTAAGTTGGTTTAATCAGTGATAATGACTGAAATAAATCCACTCCATATAAAACAATGCACAACATATCAGACTGTGTGAAATGCCATTACTAAGTCCTGTGCCTTGGTAAATCATGCAGTCAAGCAGGAGTACGATGTCACAGACACTATGCTACGGAAAATGCACCACTGCTGGGTGCCAAATGCTGAAGGTGATGGTCCCTGAGGCTTGCGAGGAAGCAGTGTCTACAACAGGCCAGTGTTGCCACTCCGCAGATAGTGATGGGGGGGCCACAAGGGTGTGTGCTAGGGATTTTTTTAATTCTTACATAGGAATGAGAAAGGGCAGCCCCAGGAAAACGCCAGTGCTAGCACAGTGCAATGGGAGGGAGGGGAGCGGGAGAAGCAAAGGTGGGGGGAGAGGAGCAAGTGAGAAAGATAACAATACCCAGCAGAAGTGGACTACCTGCATGGAAGTGCCTCAGCCCCTAAATAGAGCTATGGTTTATGACTACCTTGCCTAATGAGCTAAACTCTGGTGACCATAAAACTGAAATATAATTATGACATTAAAGATGCCTATATTTGAACTTAATTATTAATTAATTTAATGAGAGAATAGGAGGTTGTAAAATTGCTAATTAAATGGCTCTGTAAAACTGCAGACGGCAGAGAATTTACCAAATGATGAATCCCACAACAGTATTTGGGCTATATCAATATTCTATTAATATACAGCAGTATGCCAGAGGTACTGGCTAGTACGCTACTCACAGTTAAGCCGATGTGACAGGCATACAGAGTGAAAGAAAATGAAGTACATAAAATTCCAGATGACAGCAACCTTGAAGACGATCTCTGCCCCCACCTCTGTGGCAGCTTCTGAAATCAGTTAAACAAACTCAGAAATGCAGGATAAAAATCAATCTTACCATTTCAAACGTGAGTGAATTGGCTCGAAGCAAACGACACACCTAAGGTCTTAGGCACTGGGGTGCTGTGCCGCTCGCTCTCTGCTTGCGTGCGGGAATGGTCAGAGCTAATCTGGACTTAAGTGCCACGGAGTGGGAGAGACTCAGCCTGAGAGTGTGTGGCGTGTGTGCGCCCGCATGTGAAAGAGGAGCTGAGTGAGAACAAAAAATAACTGTCCCTGTGTGATTAGCGAAATGAAGCTCAAGTGAACCTGCGGGAGCTGCATTCAGACCTGCGGGGGACAATTTTAGAGATTCCCACACTGCTCTGTGAGCATGCAATGAATTTTCATTGCAGTGTTCAAATGGCAACGCCATTTGGATGACATTCATTTTAAAATACAGGGAAGTAGTGTAGGAAAATGTTTTCTTTTAGCATAGAGCCTGATTCAAGCAATGTCAAAAGAAAACGTGGGGAGATCTTACTCTGCATGTGTCTAAATGTCTGTTGTGACTGATTACTGGGGGGAAAAAAAATAGGTATCCTTTAGGTATCCTTTATAGTTTTGTAGGAAACAATGAAATACTGCTGAACAATGCAACACAAAAACACCAGGTCAAATATATGAGGTATGTTTTAGTATTTGCATGAATCCTTAAACTGTTCTTTTTTTATTTTTTTATGTTTTATTTTACCTGCTATATGGCCTGGCTATCTTACACATTTTGTTTTTTCAATGTACTGTTGACAGCACCAAGAGGTGATTTGACAAGAAAGATCAAAGTAGAAATATCAAGAAAATAGGGTGGGAGCGGGAGTGGGTTCTCCCCACTCTAAGGAGAACATCACAGGTATCACATTAACATCTCCCATTTCTGGAAAATGGATGGAGGCTAGAGATAGGGGTTTTGTTCCCAGGTCCTTTGTGAGGTCTGAAGAAAAAAAAAATCAACTTTCTGCACCTGAGTTTCTGCTTTTTTTGAGCTAGGAATAACAGCAGCTTGTTGCCACCTATTATCCAGGTTTTATATCAGTAAACAGAAACATGTAAGCAATTTCTGAGAAGGTAATGTCTAGAAGTCACTTCTCACTGACTAGTTTGGGACAAGACTTTAGGAAGTGTCACTTCTTGTTTTTTAATATCTATCTTGGGAGATATGAACAAGGTAATTTTAAGGAGCTATGTGCTTCACATGATAGTCTGGTTTAACTGATCTTAGATACTAATACAATTCACAGTCTCTCGATACTCAGAAACCTCACTGGTGGGCTTTGTGTGAGAATCTATAGCTAAAAGAGCTTCTGCTTTAAAAAATCTTGATCCCAATTTAGAAAACTACTCTGGCTGGTTTCCATCTTATAATATGTGCAATTAATAAATATGAAAGCTTCTATGCATTTATTATCATTGTTTCATGCCCTGCAGTTTTATAGACCCAATTTCTCAAAAAGTGACTTACCAGAAATAAAACCAGACAGATTTCTTCTATTGTGAGACCAGCTATCAAGGCTGCCCCCCTGACTGAAGGCTTTTGTGAGGTCTGAACTGTGTTTCATTCATACAGGTTTCGATCCCAGCAACACAGACAGTGAGTTAGCAGTTGGAATTGGTGGGTTTCTAGTAAAAAGAAAATGCCAAATGAGTCATCATCACTATGTTGCAGGTTACATATTTAGACTATTGAAGCAATTGCCTCATTATGTTCCCCAGAGCAAACATGGGCTGAACTTTATTACTTGTTTATATACTTGTTGTATATGGCTTGTGCTCCTTGCCAGAGAAATTATACCTGCAGCACAGCAGCTGGCCAGAAGGGAAAGAGGGGTACAAAACTAGGGGATGTTCTTATCTCCAAACTTCTGAGAAAGAAACATCTGAGAAAGGGAAAATATTGGTGAGAGTTGTTGTCATACCAAAAGCCTATTGGTGCTTTTCTGTGATGCTTATTGCCATCCAGTTATGAGGAAGTCCTGGGCGGGGCCCTTGTTGTAAGGAGTATGAGGGGACCAGATGACAGCTCTGAACCTGAAGTTCATGGTTGTCTTCACAAGACTGGTCACTGCAGACCCTGACAGAACATGTTGTTGGCTCCTTCTGCTCTGAGGGCTGCAGGGTGGTCACCGTCATCTGGCTGTGGTTGGAGAATGTGGCAGGCATCTCTCTGGGTACCAGCAGCCATGGTAGCAGTGCTGCTCACAGCCATGTACCAGGGATAACCCTGAAGTGGTCTACAAACTGTTACTATCAACTTGGCCAGCATTTATGTACGTCGTGGTTTGCAAATCTCGGGTGTTGTGAATTCCTTGAATGTTATGGGTAAAATCCAGCTGTGAGCCAGAGCTAAAGCATGGAGAAGGGGTATCTGTCAGGCTTGATTACCAGGAAAGAGATCCAAAGTAAGAACAAGCATGATCAACTACTACTGGTATTGCAGTCATGTGCCAGGTTCTTTCTGTGATACATGTGAAAAGCCCGTACAAACCCCAGACTTTCACTGATTTGATTTAATTCCTGAGGACTTGAAATGTTTATTTTAAATAGGATTTAAATCATCAAGAAGGTTAACTTGGTTTAAGTTGGCTGTTACTTTTGTTTGCATTTGTCCTTTTTTTCCCCCTTTAGAAAGCTTGACTTTTGTTGGTTGGTAAGCAGTAAAATATGTGGCTTACTTCACAGTAAGTTGCCCACTTCGTGTGTTTGTCACTTATCAGAAAGATGCATTATATCTTTACCCATTTTCTTGTCAGCTTTTTAGTTTAATATAATTTAAGATTATTATTTTTTTTAACCTTTATATAATACTAGAATGTGGTGAGTGCAGTACCTCCTTTTTATTAGGTGAATAAAACTTTTATTTTGGTTGTGTTATAATTTATTTCTGTAGAACTTGCAACATCTTTACTACTGTAGGGAAAAATAATTTTAAAATAGTTCTCACTAAGCAAATCTATCTTAAACTTGATGAGCATGCAGAGTGAAAAACTAAATTCACTTGAACAGATTTTTTTCATTTAAAACAAGGATATTAAATAAAAGAAATAGTGTAATGACATACTTAAGCTAACTGTTCCTGTTCATAATATCCATCAAAGCCTTCAAACTGGTAGAGCTCAAGCTTTTAAATCTACTATGTACATCAGAGTTGAAAGACAAAACAAGCCCTTTTTTTTTTTTTAAGTTTCTGATTGGTTTCTCAGTGTTGACCGAAGTATATATTGAACAGAACTGAGTTCATTGAAACAGAAAAAAAAATCCTGAAAACAAAATTACTGCACATTGTACAAAAGTACATTGGTGTTAAAACCAACTTTAGTTTATAGTCCTTTACCAGTGATTCCCCAAGACTGGTGTTTTGACTTGTTTTTAAAACCTAGAGTAAAACTAGCAGTGCTTATAATCACGTGGCATTGCAATGCTAAATGATAGAGAAAAGACAAGGCCCAACTGATAAAAACATAAGGTTTGTTTTTTTTTCTTTAGTTTGAAGTCTGCAGATCTGCAGTCTGGAAGTTTAAATCAGTGAAAATGGAGGATTACTGAATTTATCAAACGAAAGCAGAATTTACATTAGTTTGTGCTATTGCAGTCTTTCTTTAAATCAAAAGAAAAATGAAGAGATGGCACAGAATAAAGCAAATAGGAAATAAAGCAAATAGGAAATGGCTGGATTCAATGCTTCCCTCTCAGGAAAACATACCATTTATTACATTTGGTTTAAAATCTGAAAGCTAAAAGGTGTTCTGCCAGATATATGAATTATCAGTATGATAAAAGTTTGAATTGGTATTATATCAACAACTCTGTTGTTCCACAAGATGAAAACAGTGAAGCTACATCCACAAGATAACTGAAATGGGATGTGAAGAAATATATGAATATATTTGAACACGCAGGGATCAAGTAAACCTGTGTAGCATTAAGATGGTATTTTTGACAGATGGTTTATGATTACATGATATTGGAGGAGGTAAAGTGATCTGATTATTTTTTGTTAGGTTTTGAGATCACAAGTTCTTCTGGAAGGAAGGTAAAGGAAACAACCATGGGGTCTAAAATCTAAAGAAAGCTCATTCTTAAATTTTATTTTGCCACTAGATCACACCTCTGTTTTAATCTCTCTAGCCAGCTTCCTTGTTTATTTATGAACAGTCTGTGAACTTTTCCATACCTTAATTAGATAATTATCATAAACTCTCCTCCAAATGCAAGTGTATAGAGGACAGCAAACAGATTTCAGCTGCTTAAGCAAGCTGCCATGACCTCTGTGGATATTTTGCTGCAGGGAATTACACAGCCTTTCAGATGATGTCACAAGGAAGGTTGAAACGTGGCAAAACTTTATGCTTGGCATGTGCTTGAGAAATCTAGCTAGATACTTTTCTTTTGTTCCAAATCACAAACCACGCAAGCATCATAAACAAGAATGAGTCAGTCTTTCTGTTCCCAAACTCCAAATGTGTTAATCTTTTCCTTACTCTGTCGGTTTTGATTTACTTCTGGAGGAAAAGGAAGGTAAGAAAGCAGCCTGGATGAGGTTAGCTGTGTTCTCCTGTGAACCTCAAGAACAAAGGTACCTCTGTTTTCTAGCACTTTAGGTCTTGCCCACAAGGAAAGCAAAAGCAGATCAGCCTTTGCTCTAGCGTTCAGAAATGGTTGTTCCCACAAAGCCTGGGTGCCAGGCAAACTGCTGCTATATTAGCATGCTTTGACAACAGTTTGTCCAGCTGAGGGAAGGCATCAGAAATAAAATCACTCTACAGGCAACCTGGGACAAGCATGTAGCCAACTTTTTTTCTTTTTTTTTTTCCATGGTTGATAATCGTGTTCTGCTTGAACGCAAAATTTGTTACAACCCCAGTTGGTCAGAAGAGTGTTTAAAAACTGTTCTAAATACAGTTCCCTGTCCTAGATTTCAGCAGGATTATTCATATAGTTAAAGCTATGTGCTTGTTTAAGTACTAGACTGTGTTTATAGGTAAATTTTAGCTTTTAAACCCACCTTAATCTTTTGGATTTTTTTTTCCTTTTATTTTGTTTAATTAAGTAATTCTTATTTGTTGTATAAAAATCTTCACTTATATGTTAAAGGCTTACAGAGAAAACCACAGCCATGCTTGACAAATACATTAAAAACCCTAATAAAAAGAAACATCAAAATAAAAATAATACAGAAAGAGGTAAATCTAAGCTATGAAAAAGAAAAAGTAAGCTATGAAAAGCAAAGGTGTCTTACCTACATGCACATAGTTCAGGACAATGTTTTCTTTTTCTGAAAGAAAAATCTTAATATAGAGTATATGACATAATTCAAGTAAATATTGCCTGGAAGAAGAAATGTTATGTATTTTCAGCAGATTCACTTGAGAAAGTAAGGGTAAAAAGAAGATTAGCAAAGTGTGTCAGAAGTGCAAGTGTGAAAGCAGAAGGAAAAAAGAAAAGTTTTGTGAAGAATTAAAGGAAGGGATTGTACTGTCATTTTCTTCCTTATATGTAGCGATGGCTTGAAGGAGGAAAGGAAGATAGAAGCATGGATGTCCCTTGTGAAAGGCTTCTAATGTCATGAATTGATTCATTTATAGCTTCACATTTGTTGTTACAAGAGAAGCCATAAGTACAGGGAAATAAACCAGTCTGCATTCTGGAATAAGGGGAGAAACCCCCAAAATTCTGAGTTCCTACCATTAGCAACAGAAGAGATGCCTCATATAGTAAATCGACTGGAAGGATTAAATAACACTTTGGTCTTTGCATTATGAAAAGTAAAATGCCATCAGCTATGAGTTTGCTTCGTGTTTACAAATGACTTAGTTTGAATGAAGAATAGAATAAAGAGCTATCACGCATTCCGTTGAGCTAATGGAAAGCCCAACTGATGACGGTCCTCCATTGTAGGCAGGTCAGCAGTATGGCATTTATAAATGGCCATGGATACACTATTGATGTCTCTAAAGATAGCCCCATATATAGACATGCAGTTGGCCATCCCCAAGTTTTTCTGGTGATGTGAACTCCCTTCAAATATATATTTCCTTTTGCTGCATTCTGTCACGGTGATATAGTCTATCAGTTCATCATCAAATGATATTAGGACACATGACAATAGCCACCCAACTGGATAACCTCACTGTCAGCCTACTTTGATCTAGTTTAATAATTTCTGGTGATTCAGATGTATAAAGCAATTTCCAGGTAATGGCTGAGAAAATTGCTGATTGCATAGGTTACGTATGCATTTGGGAATACCAACTGCAGTGAACAACTGGCCAGCATGAGTCCATGTTGCAAAAAAGATTTAAATCATGCACCAGAAAATAAATTTTCTAAGACTATACTGCCTCTAATTACAAGTTTAAACATTTATTTTTCTCCAAGCTGTCTTGCTAAGGGGTCAAATTTGAAAATGTAACTCACAATTAAAGCATTAAAGGTAATAAGAGATCAGTCTAGCATCTTTCTTGTAATCAATGAGAAGGAAAGCTACCTGTGTACACATAATGAAGAGACAGAAATATAGTAATTATAGCCATGCTAACCTAAATTCTTCTGTGTTAGGACCTATGTACCTGTAATGTCCATAGATGTACGTGCACATTTACGACCATATGAATGAGAGCAAAATTTGTACTATTAAGACAAAGGAGGTAACAAGTGAGTAGTATTAGTTTTATATTTGGGTCTATATTATTTAAGCTATCTTCAGGAGTAGTTTGAGAGCAGAGGGACAGATTTGTATTTATACTAATAACATAATAACGTAAAATAAACTTAAGTAAGGATGTAAATTACATTTAACCTGCCCAACATGATACAAAAGGGACAGCAGTATAAATGAGAAGTTGTCTCAGAAGCTCTCCCCCTGCAAATTGATTAATATATCAATGCTAGCTGCAATCTAGTTATCCTCTAAACAAAAATGACCCAGTGTTGTAACAGAATGGGAGTTTCTTCTAAACTGCTTGACTTGAATACAGGGAAAAATAGTACATCTGTATTTCTTCTTCTCTTTATTTTTTATTTTATTTTTTATTTTATTTTTATTTTTCCAGTTGGTCAAATGGGAGGCATTGGTTTTCTCAACATACCTTCCTTCTGTTCTGTCTCTTTACACCAGCACAGCAACAAGATAAAAGTATCTATTCCATTTCAAAAATGTAGCAAAGGAGAAGGGAAAAATTTTAAAGTCATTTTTCCTTCCCTCTCTCTCTGTGATCCTCAAGTTCTTCTGTATTGCCCCTTTTTTCTGCCCTGCTTATAGGGAGGTTTATTTCTGCTACAGCAATACATTTTGGAGGTGGGTGGATCACAGCTGTGTGTTAAATCAAGAACAAAACCAATCTCTCTCCCTCTCCCTTTCTCCCCCTTTCTTGTTGTCTGTTCTTTTTACTTAAACATAGCTGGTAGGTTAATGATTCATTCTTCTAAAAGGCTGCTGTGCCTACCAGATTATACTGTAAAATCTGTCATTCTGTTTATGTTTAAAATACATGATTAAAGCAGTGGTCATGCTGAGGGAAATGGTTCTCACACAGAACAAGAAAGGATCAATCCATGTCTGCTGAATCCAGGCTGTTTTAGTAAAGGCTGCTGTTTTGGTGTGCTGCCAGACCCCAAAGAAATATGTGTGAGCTTTGAAACTTGGTAGCTGTTCTCACATTGAGCACAGCAAGGACCTAAAATAAGGCTTATCACATGTTAATGCACCTTTGAAAGTTACAGCAACCTAGCTGTCTGTAAATTGCAAGGAAAGCATGAGAAATAAATTATTCAGTCCTAATGGGAAGTGAAAAGGTGAAAAAATTTATTACCAGGTGGCCTGTATGGCACCTTTTAAAGTATTTGGGATCACTTTGGAATCATATATAGCCAAATTATCAGTGACACTAATGCCTCTTTATAGTGTCATGCATTATCATAAAGGAAAATCAGAGGCAATGTTAGTATATTCTTTTTGTTAACACAGTGTGACTTATTCACCAGATCAAATAGGTTGATCCATAAAAACTAGTTGGGTATGTAATGCCACTCAGATATTAGATATTAGATTTGAGACTTGCATACACTTGAAAATTTACAAAAATAGCTCATTTGAAATAATTGCTCTGGAACAGCTATTTGGGCATAAAGCTGTAGGGATATTTCTCAACCATTTTAGATTAGTTATCTCAGTAAATTTCTAAGTATAGTCACCCTCATGATGTGTCCTGCCAAATGAAGGTAGTTCTATTCAATTAGATCTCATTAAGACAAGCAGAGAAGGGTAAAAGAAGATTCTCATTAAGTATAAATTTTCATATTTATTAAACAGAAGTGAGAATATACAAATTCAATTTAACATTTAATTTTTACTCATTGAGTGAAGCGGACCTTCTAAAAAAGCGAGGAGTCTACTCACTTGAGACTTAAGAGTGTCTGAAAATGTTGCTAGGTGTTTGAGGGACCCACGATGTTGGGGACACTGCAGTTCTAGATGGGGGTTTGAATTATGCCTTTGAATCACAATTACAAATAGCTATTATTTGCAAGAAAGGTGGCAGTGGAAGCCTTTTTTTTTTTTTTTTTTCCTTCTCAAAATTCCTAGCTCAATTTTTGAAGCCGATAAGAAGTATGTTTTAAATAAAAGGCAATCTTTTAAGAGGCAGGGAGTGATAGAACTGAAAAGGCTGTATATCAGATGTCAAATTCTCCATAAAAGCCAGAGTTGCTCCTGAAAACCTAACATCTTGTCTAACTGCAGGGTTTCAAGCAGTAGTGCATTTAAGCACCAAGCAAGTAGAGTTTAAGAAACTCAGACTTTCACCACTTAGACCTGTGATTAGAAAATGCCACTGTTATGTTTATAATACATACGCTTTTATTTTAGTCATTGGGGATAACCAGTGCAGTCCTCAGCATTCAAGCTGCTCTCTGTGTTTGCATTGCTGCCCATGACCTTTTGCTATTTCAGTATACTCTGTCTTAGAGGAAAAACTTCATAATTCCTTCTAAAATCCCATGACTAAAGAAATTGCTATATGCATATGGATTAAAAGCTAGACTGTTTATTATACATATTTAGATCCTAATTGGGCATAGATTACTACCCAGGTCAGACTAAACACTTTTAATTTACCAAACCACGGCTGACTATAAAGAGAAGGTGAAATAAATGTTTAATATATCCTATATCATCTTTCCCAAAATGGTTTCTATTTATCATTCAAGTACCTAATCAATGCAACTACATATAAAATCCACATATTTTATAGTGCAGTAATAAGTACATGCAAATTATGTTGTCATATAAGCATAAAGACTCAAAAAAGATGTATAATACCTATCAGACTAGTTAGCCATTATCTTAATTTTGAAAGGATTATCCTTATACAGGCAAGGCCACAATATAATAGGAGTTCTGAAATATGAGCAATTAATTGAGAATGCACTCACATTCTCATTTCACCTTTTCTACTTTTGTTGTTGTTGTTGTTGTTTGTTTGTTTTGTTAATGTTTATGTTTCCCTTTGTAAGCAGCAATATGGTACAGCATCACATCAAATGCACTATGAAAGCTCTGAAGAGCCATCCTAAGTATATCAATCCTCCATAAAAATAAATAAGCTATATGAGAGAGAGCATTTCTATAAGGCTAGAATGTTAGTACTGGCAGCTGGAGCATGAGGTGCTGAGATTGTGCGTGCCAACTCTGAGATTCATGCAAGAGAAAACTCTTTGTAGTATTTTTTCTGAGACAGGTTTTGTTGATGGATTTTATGTTATTTAAATTTTTTAATACTCTTAGTAAAGACTTTTCTGTAGTAAGGTTACTGTCTTTATCCCTCTTTCTGTGGGTGTTAAAAATGCCTTCTGAAGCTCGGGTAGAAGATGGTGAAGTCTGAAAGGGATCAGGTCACACAAGAAAGATATTTCACAGTTGGGACTTTGCAAATAAAAAATAGAAAAAGCAACAAATATAAGAAGCAAACACCCATCTCTTCCTAACATTACATTTTTTTCTGGTGTATTTTCTGAAAGCCGCCCAAGTATAACTATTTATTTTAACTAAAGTAATCAAGATTAATGTCAGCAGTTATGACACACGCTGTTTGCTAAAGAACACATAGAACAATTGCTCAAGGCAAGCTTCATTAAGAAATCAGATAAAATTAGTAAAACTGATTATATTTCAAAACTCAGCAGCGGCAGCAGCTCAAATTGCCATTCAGGAGTCTCCAATTAACACAATTGGTCTTGCTCACAATCAGCTTTGTAATCTCATTAGTTTATTATATTTTAATCATTGGGATAACTGCACAACAAAACTTATTTTATTTTTGCACTTACTGTAGCTGGCATAAGTGATCATGCAACATACTTTTTTGTTCTTCCCCCCCCCCCCCCTCCCCTTTTTTCCTTCCCAGAGAACAATGCAGACTCCTTGGAGCATTAGGAGTTATCCTGGTTACAGGTTATTACCACACACTCCATCAGTGCTAGGGAATGCTGACAGCAGGCATCTAATTTGACATTAATTGGCATGGGACTAATTGCATAACTGACATTGCTAGTGATACTTAGAGAGTATGTAAGGTAGGGATGGTGCAAAGTATCAGAAAGGAGAGAGGGGAGAAAGAGAGAGCAAGCAAATGCCTGCAGACAGCTCTGTGGACACATGCATATAACTCGTTTGCCTCCTTGGTGTGCTGCCTTGTTTCATAAATGTGTTCCAGAGATATTGGCCCTTGTAAAAACACTAAGTCTTTTTGTCCTTTAGGTACTGGCAGTCTGCAAATACCTACAATACCAGTGTTTCATTGATATTGAGTATTGCCTGCTGCAATGAGATTATGTTCTATTGATGGGAACTGGGGTGTAACATAGCCATCTACAGAAAGCAATAGGTTGCCCTATTTTCAAGCTGAAAATGCTATGTATTTTATGAACTGCCTCTATCTTGCACACCAGGGATGTCTCTGTGGCTAAAGCCATAATAGGATTTTCCTAAATGATACAGAAATACAAATATTCTGACTGAGCACTTTTCTGGGCTCGTCTTATTTACCAGCAAGCTTTGATACAGTATTTTGCTTTCATCTTTTAAAGGACATTTTCAATTCCACTTTTCCCTTATGAGTGCTTCCTGTAAAGGTGTCAATAACCACTAATTGTGTTCTGCTTGGCCAGTCTGCAAATCAAAACAGCAGAGGCAGCAAGCCAATATGCATTCAAATACCGTTACTTGGCTGCCTCATTCTCAACTGGAAAGATATGAGAAGGCAAATATTCATACAATTGTGTGATGGGAAATTCAGAGTTGTTCCTGTGATCTCCAAAGATACCTATGCAGCTTCTCTTAATTTTCAGACTTTTATTTTAAGTGGGTTACTGCTAGGGATGCCTCAATGCTGTTTCTTTTATTTTCAGTCCAGGAAATTACATGTCTTAGACCAAAGCAAATGTAAAAGGAAATAGTCCTGCAATAAGAGCAGAGGGTATGTAATGATTAAATTAGGTGCCTGCTTGTACTGGCAGAGCAGTAGTAGAACATGGCAATTTTAATGTATTGGTGGCCTAAACTAATGATGGGATTTAGTTGCATTGAACATTGTACTGCAAAGTCATTGCTTTGATTAATTCTGCTCCTGTTTCTTGACTAATATGTCAGTAGTGCTGATTTTCTTAAATTGATTGTTCATGACAAAGTATTAGCTGACTAATATCTGTTTGTAATATTTTGCCTGGTGTTTGGTTGAGAGCAGTTTGTTGTCATCATTTGCTATTGCAGTTCCAACTGCTTTGATTTCAGACGTTTGAGTGGGCTATTTGCCTTTCCTGTTTTGAGGAATAAGCTTTCTGGGGTGGCTGTCCATGAGTGGAGATTTCAGAAACACTTTGTACAGATGTTTTCCCAATTTCACTTAAAATTTCAGCTTGGGCAAAAGTTTCCACCAGAGAAATTCATATACATAGGAAGGATCTCCAAGAGAGCTTGCTCAAGCAAGTAAGTGCCTACATGCAGGACAACACATTTACAAGTCTACTTGGTTCTTTGGGCAGCATCCCTAGAGGTATGGTCCCTGATACTTCTAACCACCACAGCCCAGCTTCAACCACACTTAGCTTGGATACCAGGTGGCCACAGGTCTTATATTCCTGGTAACTATAGGGATGACTCTTTCTGATGATGACGGAGGATCCCTGAATCATATTTTTTTTTTCTCTTGTGCTGACAGATCCAAAAGCAGCAATTTGTCCCTCTTCCATAAAACAGGTAATCAGGTGTATAGCTAGGTGGAGGAAGATTAGCATTGAAAGAGAGCATAGGAGGATCTTTCTTTCAATCTGCTAACTAGCATACCTGACTGCACTGATAATAAGCAGACATTTATAAAAGAAAAAAAAATCACCTTTTTGCGGAAGGCAGTAGTTGAATAGACAATGGATTGCATTATCGTTTTTACTTGAATAACCTCCACTGTTTGTTGCTTTTAGTTTAGTAAGCAATTTGTGACCATCTACCCTATTCTGCTTGTTTTCTAAGAAGGACAAAACACACAGAGAGGATGAGCAAGTGATACGATGCTTTTTCTCAAACTGAAAATTGTAAGGAGAGGGACATAAAATACCAGCTCAAGCTCTTTCTGAAAATCACAGACAGAATACAGTGGTACAGCAGCTAAAGGTGAGGCAAATCTGGCAGAATTTTGTTGTTGTGAGATATCAGTGAGATATTCATTGACATTTCGTTTGTTGTCATCCCACGTTTAAGAGTTGTTGTTGGCTTCTTTCTTCACACTGTGTTTTGCCGAGATCTTTGGATGGAAGCAGTTTCAGAAGGGCACTGATCTCTAGACTGTTGTGGCACATGGATGTAACTATTTCCCCCCCACCCCATATCCTGTGTGTTCTGCATTATTACTTGATTGCACAAACTGGTTGATGAGTTTTCTGCTTTCCTGTAAAGTTTTGCTAGGAGGGGAGCTGAGGCTGGCTCATTCCTCATTCTCAGTATTGAGTGATGCTGTTCTACGTAGATACTGCAGAGTGTCAGCCAAATCAAACTGATGCTATTTAATGCTATAAGTCATGGTTTCTGACAACTGCTGGCTTATTGGTGTATTTTGTTCACCAAGCATATTTTGCATGAGTTACAAAGGTGATGATATCAGTGGAAGTATGTAGAACTGCAATGGCAGGCAGAAATACACAGGCTGGCAGTAGATGCCAGGGCAGTGGAAAAGGTTTGGGTGAGGAAGAGTTGTTACAGTGTTTAGATGGAGCCGTGTTTTGCTTCAGAATCTGTAATTGAGCATTTCTGACCTGTAAAGGAGAGCTGCTGCTTCTGTCACTTACTCTGACCGTGCTCTTCCTTTGCTCTTGAAGCTTAACCTTGTTGACTTCAGTGCACCTTGGAGCAAGCTGCTTGCTAGCAGCTGCAGTCACAATGTGTATGAATATACTCCCTCGCTGCATTGGGAGGGTGTGTGGGAAAATTGATGAGGTTATGCTTCCAACTCCTACATCCACCTACGAGACAATTAAGCTCCTCCTGGGCAGTAGAATGAAGTACTCAAAGCAGTGCCTTCTTACAAACACATGCACCGTGACATGATGTTAAAAGTCACTGTGGAGTTAAAGGAGTTAAAGTGCATTTGCTATTTAGGTATTTTCTTAAGAAGATATTTGTGGCAATTATGAAAGGCTAGCACAGCTTTCTAAATATACTCAAAAACAATCATTCATAACACTAAAGAAAGAAGCATCTTTTTCCTTCATGATCAGGAATATTTATTAATTTGTTTCTTTGCCCCATAGTGAGGTGGTTCTCATTTTCTCTGTATCAGGTTCTTTGCAGCACCAGACAGGCATTTTAAGCCTAGGAACACAGTTAGTACATCGTGTATGGTCAAAGCCAGCTTTTAAAATGCTGCTCACACCTAGGGAGGATCTCCAGGTCTCTCCCTTACAGAGCATCTTCTCCCTTCAGACCTGTGGTGGTGGAGTGCAGTGCACCCTGCAGGCATGAGAAGCCATACGTGCGGTCTACCGTGCAAGCCTGGCTCTCCCACTGTGGTTGAGCCGCATGTGCTGTTCTTTGTGTCTGCCATTTTCCAGCCTTTCCCTAGCAGTCCAGGCACACAGTGACTCCAGAAGACCATACGCAAAGCAAATTAAAATGATGGGTCTTGGATTGTGCGCTGTTGGGTCTCAGTTCAGCTTCAGAAGTTCATTGTTAGTCTTTTGGTGCGATATCAGCTCCCTCAGCAGCTCAGACAACAGCAGCAGATGGGCCTTAGAGTTATGCTCCTGAGCATGCCTGCCCCTCCTTGCTTTTCCTGCCTGTCTGTGTGCTCATATTTTGTGTTGTAAAATCACACAGCATGTACCCCAACACCACCCCCAACAGCAACAACAGCAAAACACTGGGACTAGCAGAAAAGGCATCTGTGGGACTGAAAGATACCTCAGAATCCCAGGATCCTGCTTTCCACAGTCCCAGGTTGCATTCCCTAGTTAAGCACCATCAATATCAATACTTAATGGTATTCTCTAAGCTCAGGCAGTGAAGAAAATAGGGTTGTTATCTATCAAAGCACATTTTAGTTTTTGACAAGTAAAAAGCAGCATGGGGAATGCAGTAAGTCTGAAATGAAAGCCTAAAAGAAAACTCATATAACATCTGGTGTCATTTATCCCCTGTTGGCCTTTCATAGTGTGATATGATGAGCTTGTTCCGATTTAAGATCAGATGATGTGGTTTGAAAGAGGGGAGTGGGGGATGCAGCCAGTCTGGCAGCAAATTGGGATACAAAATCTGCTCAAATAATTGGAAACACGACAGATTTTCCTTAACTGATGCCAGTGGCATCTTAGTTTATCCATCTCTCTCAGCTGAATTTGTTAAGTGCATTATCTTATTGGTTTTAAAGTTTTCATCTCACTTATTTGCAGGGGAAAATGTGAGCAAATCAGTCATGATGGATTGCCTAATTTTCTGGGCTGAATAAACTGGTTTTATAAGACTGTTGATTCCTGGGTTATTAGTTAATAGAAACATTTATCAATTTCTTGATAGAGAAGGGAAAAAAAAAACTTTAACCAATGATTGCATTTTAAAACTTTCATTAATGTTTCCACATAATGGTTAGTGTTGGACATGAATATGATAATCATAGATTTAGGGTTGGCTTGAAGCAGAATTTTTTTGTCCTTCCTCCCTTCTCTCTCTCTCTTTTTTTTTTTTTTTTTCCTAGAGAAATGTAAAAAACTATAGTCAAAAGGATGTCATTAGCCTGGTAATTATTTTGAGTGTTCTTTGATCAAGAAAAGGGGAGAGGAAGAGAAAGATAATTTCCTAGATGGCAAATGTTGTTCCTGTTTCTATTACCAATTTCCTTCACAAAAATGGGGCCTGATTCTGTGCATTTGAACCCTAGTGACTTAGCAGTCTCTGTCTCCTTGGTGTACTCAAACGGCAGTCAGGGATCAACTTTGGCTTCCATGTGACTTAAGGACATGCCTGAAGTTACCAGTTACCTATGGTTCCTTCAGTCCTTTAGGGTTCCTTAATCCTTAAAACAAACAAACAAACAAACAAACAAAAAAACTGCTTGTGTGGTTCACACACAACAGTGGAACCTCTGAAAATGTTGGTTTGTTGATAAAAATCCAAGTGACATAATCTATGAGGTGACCCTGTTAAAAAATAATAATAATAATACTGAAACAAACAACAACAACAGAAAAAAACCAAACACCTACACCCCAAAACTCAAATATTTTGCCTCTTAAAGACAAGGGTTCTCTTTTCAGTTTCAAAGTGTCAGGTCTGAGTCTTATCATGATTCATTTTAAAAATAAGGTCTCCAAGCAGACAAAATGATATTGTAAAGGGAAGGGGGATGTGGCACTATTCACTGCCCTGTATGATGCACGCAGGGAAGAAAAAGGTCCTCTTCCCCTCATCCAGGGTGTATCTGTTCCCGTTATCAAGATGTTATAAAGCCCTTTGTGTAAAGGGTTTTAATGTAACTAAGGATCCTAGCACATTGATCAAACCAAAGTATCTTCAGCCTTAAAAAAGATATCAAGTTCAGAGCAGGAATGCATCATGTGTGAGCTGGTGAAAAATGAACTCATGATCTAGATGAGATGTAGTATGTCCATTAATTGTTTTAACAGCTCTATTTCAGACTCCATCTCCTTTTTAACATCTATGATACCTGTGTCTTGGTTCCAGAAGTGCAAAAGACACTTCCTTCAGAATAAGAAAGAAGGGAGTTAAAAAACTTTTATGCAAGTAGACTTTGCTGTGAAATGTTATCTTTTGTTAGTTCAAAGGTTTCTGAAGATATAAATTCTTCACAACTGCCCTGAGGTACTGAGAATGTAAATTGAATACTTTACAATTTGTAGACTGTTCCTGCAGTAATGTGTATCTCCTCTGTGAGTGAGTGTTTGGGGATTTTTCAATTACTGTAGTCTGAAAACTCCCTGAGATTCTTTAGGGTAGAAAAAGGCTTCCTTCTCCAAGTTGAGTCACTGATGTTCAAATTAGCTGCCAAAAGCATTATAATGATCTGTGTTCCAGATTTTGCTAAACAGGGGAAAAAAATGGCCCATTTCACCAGGGGAAAGAAAAAAAAAATCCCCCACTGTAAGTGTTCAAGGGTGGTTAGGCATCTTGCCAGGGTCAAGAGTGAGATGAATTATTGACAAGACGTGCACCTTTTTCAATAGGTCAAGGTCATTATTAAGGGATTCAAGGGAACTTCTTTACATTTCCAGGGCTGTAGCATATGTGTGGCCTCCAGGCTCACAGCGTTTAATAGCTTTTGTGAAACCATAAATTAAATGATAAATTGATTGAATATGTCTTTAAACTTAGTACATTTCAAAATCATGTACAGGACTTTCATGTTTTTATATACTGTGATCAAATGTATTTTACAGAGCATAGTGCAAATGGTCAGAAATACCCACATAGTACCAGCTGATTATGATTTAGCAGTGTTTACTGTAGACTACTCCCGCTACAGTTTATTGCTGCTAAGGTCAATAACTAATACAATTTAACAGCTATTGCATTTCTAATAAGTAAAACATCCTAGCGTATTTCTAAATGTGATGTGCACTGAAAATAGTGTGGTTAAAACCACCCAGATACTAAGGGCAAGGGAACTCCATAATATTAAGTAACTCCTTAGGACATCAGCAGTGCCTTCTGTGACAGCTAGTGGAGATGACCATCTTGCACCACCCGATTGCCCAGTGTTGAGCTGCTTTCTGGTGTAAGAGTGGATGTCTGGGGTGTCTGTCCAGGCTGGATAATCTGCAGGATCTTCCCTTCACCAGTGTATCAGTCATCTGTCTCCAGATGCAGCGCTAACAGAATTAATTCCCAGATGAGTGGATGTGATTTGCTTGCCACGATTTGGGTTGCTTCCAGCATGCTGTTTTGGTATTGCAACTGGTCCCTTTGAGCCACTGCTGACTTCCAAAACAGGGAATGTTTTCTGAAATAAAAGGCAGCAGATGGAAATGTGATGAGAGGATGGTTGTGCTACAGGTAACTTGTGGAATTCATTGCTGCAGGGTAACATATTGTGAGAGCTGGGAAGTTAGAAATGAATGAGAAACTCAGTGGTACTGGAAGACTGCTTCATTCTGCTGGTACCCTGGGGTACGTTCAGCCTGTCTGCTATCCTGACGTTGTTTGAAGCATAGCATTGTAGAAACAAGTATTTATCTCCAAAACAGTCTTTTTTCTAGCCCCTGAGAAAGTTGCTCTCTGGCAAACCTTGTTTTTATTCAGATCCTGCCTATCACAATCACTGTAGTGTCCTCAGAAGAGGAGATCTACTGAACAAGAGACCTACCAAAGATTCACCCTATTTCATTACAAACTAACACCAACACCAGTTTGCACCATCACTTGCACCACCACAAAGTCACCTTCGTGTGACTTCCTAGGGCATCCCAGAGACATTGTAGGCCATTTAAATTAAGCAAACCATGTTTGCTTTTCAAAAACAGTACACAGCCTCACCTTCTCGCCAGCTTCTGAAAGACTATAATTGTAAATGAGAATTGCGTCTTTACAGTGGGTAAATTCAGTTCACTGTTACCAGTAAACTTTGTCGCCCAATATGTGCTTCTCCTCTCCCTAACCCCAGTTCTGCAGGCAGCCCCTTTCTGCCCCGTTAGTGGGCCAGTGTGTTTTTGGCAATGCCAGAACTGACACCCACCCTTCTCAGCAGCTCTGCCAAGGGTCAGAAGGCACACAGTGCACACTTCTCAGCCCATCTGCACAATGCCTGGTTTTCAAGCTTGTGGTCCAGCAGGGTGGAGATTTGTCAGCACAGGAATTCTTCATGTGATGCAATGAATGCATAATTAAAGGAGATTTTAATTTTAAGTATCAGAAACATAACTTTGACCACCACGGCAGGGCTAAGGCATAACAGAAGCCTTTTGATGACTTAAAAAAAAAAGTCACAATTTATGAGCTTTCCCTAACTGATCACTTCTTAAACTCCTTGGATAATTCTCCATCAATAACATGGGTTTAAAGCAGGGAAATAAGGATGCTGACAATTAGGTTGTATGCTACAGGTGAATCCTGTGAGACTTAGGAAATATGGTGTCAAGAGCAGCTGGGTGAAGGCACTGCAGGCACAGCAATAATTTCTACAGGGGGTTCTCTGCAACCCAACTTTTTAACCTCAGCTCTTTGACTTTTCTCTAGCACTGTTTATTTGCACAAATTACCCTGGATACATGGAGCGACTGGGACAGATTATGCAGTTTGATGTGTTTATTTCTTGACAAGCTGTTTTTGGGTCCTGTTAACATCTACCAGCCGGGCTGTGGAAGCGCCAACTTTCTCCATCTCCTGAGCATGCCACTGTTTTTCCCGACTGGTCCCTCACCTGTGAGGAGGACATAAGTTGTCATTGGGCCTGTTTCCTGGCAACCATCCCATTTCTCAGCTCTTTCAGCTCCAGCTGAAAGCCCTGTCGAGTTGCCCTGAACATTTTCAGTGCATCAAACAGACACAGGCTAGAGTTAATCTTGTTAGCACAATGAGGCAGTTTTCAAACATCGCAGCAAATCAAATCATCCCTAAGGACCAGGAAGGAGGAGAGGGTGGAGGATAACCATCCAAGGTAGCATTAACACAGAGGGAGCCTGGGTGCTGCCAGAGAGCTCCTTGGCCAGGCACTACCAGGTCCCCAGTGCCACCTCCCTCTCTGCCCGTCCCCGCATGTGTGTCATGCTCTGTGCGAAGGCAGCAGTGGGCAGTGAGAGCGAGGGAGCTCATCTATCTGCAAGGAAAGAAGCAGCTTTGATGGTTCCCCAGTGGATGTAATTGTGCTCATTACTGCCCATTTACATTTCATCACTCGATTATTGCAAATGCCTCATTACTGTTGATAAGGGTTTGCTGTTGAACCACTTGCTAACTATTCATTCTTGAGCTTTGCTGTCATCAAGCAGACCCATGCAGAGCTGGGAGAGAGGGGGGAGCATGGGTTAGGCATGGCGGGGAGGAGAGACAGGAGGTGAGAAAGGTCTTCTATTGGATTTGATTAAAGGCTGTGATTTAAATCGATATTTAATAAAGTGGCTGCTGCCACATAATGTGTGCAATTCCCCATGCAGGCAGAATCATGAATCCGAGGTCCTTGCCGCCTGCTACATAACTCAATTGCGTTTTGTGCACTGGTCTGGCACCTGTGTCCCTGAGCACAGTGCCTCCGAGGTAATGGGTTTATGAGCCGATGAACAGAGCTGATAGGTTCTAAATGGATTAACTAGGTGTCTGCAGCCTAGTGATGAATACATCAGGAAAAAAAAAAAAAAGAGAGAGAGAGCAAGAGAGAGAGGGGAAAAAAATACGTCTGCATAAGTAGAGAGTGATAGAACATGTTGGCAGACACTCTGGCTACTGTGAGCCCCACAGGGTGAAATACTGCTCAGCTCCCGTTAGTCAAGTGCCCTCCAAATTACGGGTGCAGATATCAGGCAGTGCAGCTTTACAAGCCTGCAGGTGCCAGGTAGCATCACCCTGCTGCTCTGACAGCTGCTGCAAAAGGCTAAAGCAGGGCACGGCTCATCTCACAGCCATGGCTGGCTTGCAAGTTTGTTGAAGGCATTGCACATCTCTTCAGCTTGTGGGCCTGTCTTCCATGGCAGCTGAAACGCATGCTCAGGCCAACCTGTGTGTATATTTATATTGCTGGAAATAGATTATTGTTGCTATAACTGTGGTCTTGCAGTGGTTCCTCAAGCAGGGTTGGATTTCTGCAGTGCTGATCCCTGTGCACAGACATCCACTGTAGGGCACTTCCTGCCCTTAAGTGCTTTTTAAATGAATAAACCACAAGAGTGACAAAAGAAGTATTAACATCTTCCCAGTTAGGGGATAGGAACAGACAGATTAAATAATTTGCCCAAGATTCCATAGGAGAGCTGGAAATTGAACCAAAATCTCTTAAACTCAAGTCTAATACCCTAACTGTGAAGTCATCCTTCCTCCTGTGGAAAGGGCCATGAAGTCTCATCATCCGTGACTGATGTACAGAATATGTGGTAAGTGGAAAATGAAATCAGATAGACTTTAATGCTGACCTCTGTTTACTACTATTAAGCTACCAACAGTACAGTAGTAGGTTGGAGAATTTAGTGGAGTCTTACGTCTTGCCTACAGTGTTTCATATCGGATAACAAGATACGTGTTTTCCAAGTGCCATAATGTGCCATAGCACTACACAAAAAATATAAGTCATGCTATTATATGCAGACATTAAATAGGGATCATCTACTGTCACAGTTACACAGGAGTTAACTAGACTGGATTGAAGTAGGCAGCTGTTCTGTAGAATATGTTGACTCTTGACCAAAAATTGAAAACTGAACATTTTTTTCAAAAAATACTTCCACAGTGCTCATGGGAGTTACATTTTGGATCTTTATTCCACCATTGTTATTGCTGTGTGATGCTCCCTAAAAAGATTACCTAGTTTTCATAGTTTTCATCTCTTACTGAGCTGCTGCAATGAATTGCAGAATCCATTCATTTCCAGTGGGAACTGGAGTCTGAAATATCAGTATCCCAGATATTTCCAAATTGAAATTCTTAGTTTTAAAACAAACAAACAAAAACACAGACAGGCTCCTTTTGTGAGAAACATCAGATTTTCATTTTTATTGAAAAACTGAGTCCTTTTTAGCCTTACATATGTGTAACACAGAAGAGGGTAGGCATACCATTTAGCTATGCAAGATGTCGTTGCATATAAACCACAGTTTAAAACCATTGTCTGTTCATCTTAAGCCATGATTTCAAGAGTCTGCTCAATCTAGATGCCTTCAGGAGAGCAGATTCTCTGAGGATGCTGAACACCACCTGTTTATTTCTGGTATTGCCCAGCACTCACTGCTTGCTTTTGAAATTCTTGTCCTAAATTTTACTAAGTCTATTTCTAATCAGTGATATGAATTACTTTTTTCTACAACACAACATCTACAATGAAATTGCTTGCATTTAGAGTGGCTGAAATCACTCAGTATTATTCAGACCGTCTGTGTGAACTATAATGCCATTCTGCCTTTAGTAAACTGCATTCACAAGTACTAAGAAAAGAAGCAGGTTTTTCTGTAAGGGTGCATTTTGGGAAAGGAAAAGAAAGTTATGTGCATGAAGGCAAAAATATCCACCAGTGGTTGATCAAAAAATGGTTAGCTGTGCACAATATAATGCAAACAAGCCCCTTTCCTCCAATCATAATACTTATCTGACACACTGAATTTCCAGGGAATTACCTTCTCATTCTAAGTTCACCATGTGTAATTCAGTCAGTTGATCTCAGCCATACAGGCACCTTAAGACCTGGGACACAAACATTAATGAGTTCAGAAGTCTCTAAATGATGTCTGTGACTATTAATGACACAGTAGGTGCCATGGTTATATTTAATTTCATAGAAGGTTGCCTTAAATGGACAGCCATTAATTGCATCTTATTATGTCTGTATCTGTTATGAGTTTCTTCACATTGGTTAGTTCATTGCTATGAAAGCAGATTAAACTATAGAATTTCCAATTACTGTTTGGGGATTTTTCCCCCTGAAAGGAAAGTTGAGACAAAAAAGGGTGAACTATCCACTGGAAACAAAAGTTTGACCCATCAAAATGAAAAAGTACTTTTATATTGGAAATACCAGTGTGACAAACATGCAAGACATGGTAATGGACTCAACATGGAGGGATGTGGTGTGTCATGGCTCATAAACTGGCTGGGGAGCAAAGGCCTCAACATGAAAGTCTGAGGTTAACCTACAGTTTACAGTTCTCATCAGGTAAAGAGGTAATTTTGAAAGAAAGAGAGGCTTTGACTGGCCTCAAGGCCACCTTTTATTGAGACTTTCCCCAGGGAAAATGTCGTGAAAATTGATCATTTTTAATGGAAATTTTAAATTCTTGAAAATTCTGTTTGTTTTGCTTAAAATTCTACTTTCCTATTTGCTGTTATTCTCCTTCTTACTGATGAAGTTTCCTGCTTAATAATTATTCTCTTGAGATGTAATTTAATTCTGTAGATAGGTCACATGTACCAGCCTTAAAAAATGACCACTGCCAATGCTTAGGACATCAGTTCCTTAGTGGAAACTTCAGTACAGATAGAGTTGGAAAGATGGACACACTCAGGTCTGTGTACTCAGTGTGAGAAGAAAGTGTAGCTACTCCTGCTCAGCTAATTGGGAGAAACTGAAGTAAAACCTTAGAAACAAAATGAATCTTTTTGTTTCCTGACGCAATGTTGAAAATGTACAGAAATGCATTCTTAGTATTTTCATATTAGAATGATTAATTTAATTAAAACATCAGTGAAATATTCTTGTCCTGCCCCTTTGCCCCTTAAGAATAAAATTACCCTTCAGAATAAAAATACTTTTATGGAGGAAGAATAGTTGCCTCCTGGCATCAAAACATGGGCTCTGTGCACTCATCTGTTCAATGGAAATTAAAGAGCCTTGAGTTACACTTAGAGACTCAGAATTAGAGTGAGATGACCTTGAGAAACTCTCTGACAAGCCAACTCTGATGCTTTTGTTATGGTTTGTGATCCCTGATCACACCTCATCGTGCCTCCTGAAGGGCTTAATCTTTGTCCTCTGGAAAGTGCAGTCAGAAATAATTTCTTTGGGCACACCAGGTGGTAACGTACCATAGGGTGCACTTTGATTCTTCTTATTAAAGGTTCCTTTCCTTCTGTTTGCTGCTCTCTTTGGAGAGGGAGTTTTCCTTGGTCATCCTTGTATCATGATCACACCAGCTCAAGCTTACAAAGTTCTCTCAGATGTCTTAGCCAGCACTAGTTTCCTTTTGCTCTCCCATTCCTGCCAGGAGCATTCAAGACATGTCCTGTCTGGTCTCACCCCATGAAAAATGAGGGGCACATGTATATACATATGTGCACTGAGGAGTGGTTCACAAGCATTTCCTCTTTAGAAAAATTTTGCAACACTGAGATAAGAAAAATTGCAATAAAATGGTTTAAGGGGTACAACTGCCTGTAAAATGGTTTAGGGTGCTGAGCTCTCACAGTCCTTATTGCAGGAAGAACAGTTCTCTGATTCTTGGCCACATGGTCAAATCATAGGAAAGATTTAGTCATACCTCAGCTGAGAAATATTTTGCAGATGCAGCTCAATGAAGGCATCTGGATCAAGGAAGATAATTAAACCAGGACAGAAACAAAGACAAACTCCTTTCATAACCTAAAGAAGATTTGACCAATTGAGTTCTTTTGTTTGCATCAGCTAAATATTCATGCGCAGAAATCCAATGGTTAGAATAAACATTTTGTGCCTACTTGGTAATATTCACAAAATGCATTTACTTGTTTAGATTTTTCCAAATCTGCATACCTAAACTTCAAGCATATGTGCAATCAGCTTCAAATTTTCCAAACAAAAATAGATCAAGAAAGGGGGGCATCTGCTCCTGAGTTAATCAAACCACCCAGGGAGATTGTCCGTAAACACTGCAACTACCAGGTCCTCATGCTGCTTCTTATTCCTTACATGTCACACTGTGTAATGGTTTTTAACTGAAAGCAGATCATTGGAGATAGTTAAAAAGTATTTTCCAACCCTGGTTGGTACAGCAAACCCAGGTTTCGCTGTAGAGTCTCATACAGCTTAGTTTTCCAGCTAAGGCGGTTTGGACCAGACCAGAAGTCAATGTGAATGAGTTTAGCTCCTTTGAAATAACAGAAGTTATGCCTGATTACCGTAGGTGTGGTAGGAATGGCACTCATTTCCTTAGGATCAGTACAGCTGAGAATCTGGTTCAGAAGTAGTTTCTCCCCCTACAAAAAAAAAAATAAAAAATAAAAAAGTACATCTGCACAAGGGTGAGCCCCTTCCAGTCTCACTGTTTGATCATCTCTAGACTTCTGTGCCACCACAGGACATGGCTGGGCCTGTTGTGGTGGGACACTGTTTCATTTTTTTCCTTTGCTTCTCACTGTCCAACTTTACTTTCACTGGTGATAAACTAAATTAACTTTCCCCAATTTGAGTCTGTTATGCCCAAGAGGGTAACTGATAAACAATCTCTCTGTCTTTATCTTGACCCATATACGTTCTCCCCGTCCTGTTGAGGAGGGAGAGTGACAGAGCTGCTGGGTGAGGCCAAGGTCAGCTCACCAGAGGAGGAAAGTCCTGACAGAAGGCAACGAGAGGATTTTGTTAGCAAGCAGAGCTTTAGTATTTTTGAATAGCAGGGTGCAATCTGTAAGCATATAACATAGTTTATAATAAAATAACTGGAACAAACTATCCAGTGTGTGTGTGCAAACTATTGTGTTGTGCTGAACAGAATGCCATCTCTTCCTGGCATACCTGCATATCGGCTAATAAGAGTTATCTGCCATCTTGTTTAATGAGTGCTTGTGCATTGTGAAAAAAAGGGGACTTCCATCTTTGTGCTGTTAGTGTGTAAGTACATGTTCAATGTTATTTTCTACTTAGAACAGTATTCCATATGGGACTAATGGGAAATTGACATTAAGAAACATGCCAACAGAGATAAAGATAAGGAAGAAGGGTGATGCAAAGGCTAGCTGTTTTATCTATTACAATTTCATATTACCGACAGCGATTTGTTAATTTTTGGTGTTTTGCTCCTTGCTTGTCTCTCAGATGGGGATCTCTCATGGCCTCATATAATACATAACAGTCTTTCAGCTGCATATATATATATTTTTATTTTATTTTTTCCCATCGAGTGGTCTTTCTGGCAGACATGTTACCATGTTAAAACCAGCAGAGGGAAAGGAATAGTCCTACATTGGAAAAGACTTAGCATAAGCAGGATGGAAAGTGGTTGGGGTAGGGCTAATGTGCATTTCACGATTGTAAATGCTGTTGGATCTGCTAGTGTGGTGGTTTTAATCGGGTGGGCAGCCGAGTTCCACCATGGCCACTCTCTCACTCCCCCTCCTCAAAGGGGAAGGGAGAAAATACGACACAAAGGGCTCAAGGGTTGAGGTTAGGACAGGGAGATAGCTCAACAATTATCGTAACGGGCAAAACAGACTCAGAGTAAGGAGACAGTAAGATTTATTGCCTATTACTTACAAACTAGAGAAGTGAGAAACAAAGGAAAGAAACCAAAAACACCTTCCCCCCCATCCACCCTTTTCCACCTCCTCCCCCCGAGCAGTGCAAGGGAACGGGGGAACAGGGGCTGCAGTCAGTCTATAGCACTTTGTCTCTGCTGCTCCTTATCGGTTGCTCTCTGCCTCTGCTCCAGCTTGGGGTCGCTCCCACAGGATGCTGTCCTTCCCAAACTGATCCTGCAGGGGCTGCCCACAGGCAGCAGCTCGTCAAGAACCACTCCAGATATGGGTCCGTACCATGGGGTCCATCCTTCAGGAGCAAACTGCTCCAACCTGGGTCCCCCATGGGTGGCAGCTCCCCCCAGATCCCTTGCTCCTGCGTGGGCTCCTCTCCACGGGCTGCAGCTCCAGCCTGGGGCCTGCTCCTGCGGGGGCTCTCCATGGATCACAGCCTCCTCCAGGCCACATCCACTTGCTCCAACTGGGGGCTCCTCCACGGGCTGCAGTGTGGAACCCTGCTCCACCATGGTACTCTGTGGGTTGCAGGGGGACAGCCTGCTTCACCATCATCCTCACCACAGGCCGCAGGGGACTTCTGCTCTGGTGCCTGGAGCACCTCTCCCCCTCCTCCTTCTTCACTGACCTTGGCACCGGCAAGGCTGTTTCTCACTCCTCTCTCTCCCAGCTGCTGTGTAACAGCAGTGGTTTTTTTTTTTTTTTTTTTTTTTTTTTTTTCCCCCTTTCTTAAATATGCTCTCATAGAGGTGCAAACAACATTGCCTACTGGCTTGGCTCTGGCCAGCAGCAGGGCCCTGACCTAACATGGGTCAGCTTCTGGATTCTTCTCGCAGAAGCCACCCCGATTGGCCACCCCACTACTAAAACATTGCCATGTAAATCCACTACAGCTAATCAGAAGAAAGCTTGTGCCAGTAAGCAAACAGTGATGGGGGGCAAGAACTACCACCTGTGGAGGCAAGGAGTTGCTTCCCTTCCTTGTACCGAAGGTGGTGCCAGCCATGTTGCAGCAGCCTTGAAACTGTGCACAGGAGTATTGCGTCACTTCACAGATTCTTCTTCTACATGATTGGGATGGGCCATTTTGCACTTTTTAATATGTGGGCTGCAAGGGGAGTTTGTTACTAAACAAGGCATTTTAGAGTGGAACCATCAAGTCACTCCTACCTTGAGCTGCAATATGCTGTAACACACAGTGGAGGTAGCTATATGTGTTTGTTTTTTTTTTTCCTCTGTTAATGCCATGCCACCTCCTGACTGTGAGCAGAGCTTAAAGCAGTAGCTAAGATGTGTAGAGAAATTACTTCAGATTTATTTACAGAGACTTATTTGCGTTGAACTAGCGGTTTCCTATTGTGTCAGCAATTCTCTATTTCATTTATTCATTACCGTGACATCAGGCAAGAGTACAATCCTATTAGACCTGTACATTACATTTCACAGAATTGTAAGCCTTTTCTGGTTCATGGAATGAAAAGAAATATGAATTCTTAGTGCTGAAAATTCCTGATACAGCACTCGAGAATAAAAATACAGTCACTCTTGGAGCAGAAGTTTTATTATTCTTTCATTTTATTGTTGTTTTATAAACCTGTGTGTTCTATAATAACTTCTAAAATACATTTTACTGTTCTGGTCCACATATCCAGATGATAAGGAAGACCCTGAGACTATTGTCAGTGAGGAATTATCACTCCATTCTTTTCAGCTGGCTTTATATTTAACAAGGGGTTTCTTTGTTTTTAGTTTACCTTCTGTCATTTGTTCTGCAGTTAGACTATTGATACAAGATTCCAAAAATCATCTGTTAAGAATTTGAGTTTAAAATCAGAATATCACTCTATCAACAATTTATATCTTATCTGCAACACATACCAGTACAATAAGTTATATCTATGTCCTTCGAAAAGTTATTTCTTTTCCCCTTAGTATGCTATGTAAGAAAGGAAGGAAAAGAAAAAGAGTTCTGATGAGTATTAGTTTTTTATTTTATTTTTTTTTAATAAAATAAGTGTCTGCTCTAAATCTATACTTTGACATCTGAATGCAAAATTGTTTTACAGACATATGAATTGTCTGAGGCAAGTTCTCAGTTGTCACAGAGCTACATACTTCTATGAGAATGCAACAAGTTCCACCCATTAAAGATTTGGCCTGTTGTGTTTGTGTTAATAAAACTTTTACCTAAAAATACATTAATGTTAAATATTAGCAACAAGTCAATTTATTTTCTGTCATGCAGTTATCTAGTAACCTAGTTATCTAGTGATATTAAACTTACCAGCCTGAATATTTACATCTTTTTCTCAAGGGGTTTACTGTGACAAAATTATGTTTTGTACAGAATTGTTGAGTTGATTTGGTTGTCATTTTCTATTCCTTTATGAATGGATCATTATGCAAACTTAAATAAGTGAATATGTTTTCCCTATTATTCATTTTAATATTTTTCAAATGCTTAGACAGTTTGGAATTTCAGATCCCATATGGAATAAATAGTTATATCAACATGTAGATTATTTGCAAACTTGTCTGCTCTGAATCGTGTGCTAACATGATAATTGTTTCCATGTATTTGAATGGTTGGGATATTAAATGACTTTTGAAATCTTACCTGGTGACAAAGTTGAGGTTTGGGGAATTTTTGTCCTGTAAGAGCTAAACCAGGCTTATCAGATCTTAATGTGAAAGTCTAAGAAGACTCACAATTATTTGTTGGCTCTTCTTGAGGTAGCCAATATTTTTTGCTTTGGGCAACTATTCACATAAGGATTTACCTGTTTCTCTGCTTCTAATAGGGAGACTTTTATCCATCCTAACTCTCTAATGTGATGTATAAAGGTCTGGAGTAATGCTTTGAGTCCAGTTTCAGTGGATTTCCTTGGATGAAATTTCCCTGTGCAAGTGTAGATAGAGTCTAGAGGCAGCAGAAAGGAGGGCCAAGCAAAAAGTGGTTCCCCAGGGCAGAACCACTGACTTCTGAGGTGTCGAAAGCTCAGGCAATTCTGCAGCAGCCCAGTGAGACTTCCACAGCTGAGACAGGGTGAAGAGACTTGTCTAAAGCAAGGAAGGATTTTTGAGGCTCTTAAGCAATACACCAAGATCAGAAGGCCAGTTTTGACCGCTGTCTCCAGTGCGAGTTCAGAAAGACAGGGCAGAGTTTCCTGCTGGTTCTTCAGAGTTCAGACTGAGGTTGGAAAGTGCTTCACATCTCAGCACGTTTTAAAAAAGTGAGTCATGGTTGCATATGCACAGCATGAGATGGCCAAAAGATGCCAGACTCACCAAGACTGAGCGTTTGGTTTTTTCAGCTGCAGCTGTGTCAAGCTAGTCAAGGAGCTTGAGTCTCAAGGACTCAAAGTCTCTAACCATGTTTGAAAGGGTAAAATTCATAATCTATAATCTGTATTATAATCTGTAGAAAAACAGGCATACTTTTCCAACCCATGATATACGTATCATGGCATCCTCAATTCCTTGCATAATACTCTGCATAGCCACCTTATTTTTCATGCATAGGAATATCTTCTTGAAGGAAGATATACTTAATGGTAGGTGACATTGTCAGGTTTCAGTTTATTAAGAAATGTTTTTAAGACTACTTTCTGTCATCTACATTTTTTGATTTGAAGAGGTGTTTAACTATTTTGCATTGCAGTATTTTACCACAGATGTCCTGGGTATTAATGCAAGTTACTTTGACTGTATTGTGTGTGTCTGTGAATAAACCTATACCATTCATCTATGGTCTGTTTGAAAATGCAAGCCTATATCACAGCAGCATACTTTCCCTTCATAGTAGAGCATATGAGTATTTCCATCAGTATTTGATACCATACATAGACAGCAGCTCACAGAAATGAGACACCCTAATACAGCCTTTTGTGAAATGGATCCTTACTCTTTTTCTTTCATGATTTAGCATGATTAAGCACTTGTACTTTTGTTAGGAAAAGTACAGGACAAGTTCATTGACTTCTACTGATGGTGAATCAGGAAGATATAGTGAAAGTTATATCTAGCATAAATCCATTAATATTTAAAACGTGACATAAGCTTATGATTTAGTTGTTTTTTGTTTGTTTGTTTGTTTGCTGGAGAGAGAGTTGGAGACCAGATGCAAATCTGTGTTTGCCTGATCTGTCATCTACCTCTCTCCACCAAATGTTGGGCTTATTTTTTTGAAGGGGTAGTTTTTTGTTTGTTTATAAATATGCTTGTTGTAATTTAAATGCTAAACATCATTCATCTGGGAAAATACCTAAAGAAAAAAATGTGTTACTTTCCAAGGAAAACCTGGTATTTTCTAGAAAGTCAAATTTGTTAGTTAAATGCTGATGAACAGAGAAATATAATGCAAAGTGTAGGGGGCCCTTGGGAAGACTGAGATGGCTGTAGTCTATGATTTTAATACAATAACCGATGTAATATAATTTTAAAATGTTTTGCAGAATTTCATAGCTGAGAGAAAAAAGAAATCAGGTCTCAGGGAAGACAGAATGTATCTTGTGGTACTGCAAAGTGTAATAAATCCAATTAATATACATGAATGTTAGAAATTCTGTTAACAAGTATTTTGTTTCCATTGCTAAAGAAGGGATAGCAGATCAGTTTTCTGAGATTTATAAAATAAAAAGACTTCTTAATTTTTTTTTCAGTACAAAATAATCTGTTAGAAGAAAATCTAGAATTAAGAAATTTCCCAGACTTTCCTCTGATCCTTAGTATGTATTGGTCATCTGTAAAAGATCAGCTTTTACTAATAATTTTTTATGCAATAGCACTTGAGATCCAGAAATAACGCAACAGTTCAGAAACCACTCTGTGGTGACAGCTGGCAAACACCTCCTTTCTTAGTGGCAGTTCCAGTGATACATATTGAAACATATGCTGGAAGATGAAACAAATACTGTGAGGACAGCTCAGAAAACTCCCAGTTTATAATTTATTTTCCAAGATGAATTCAATTTGTTTGCTACATCAAAAATCGCCAAAAAGAATAGCATGAAACATAAAAGAAGTGGCCAACAATTGCAGTTTGGAAACAGCATAATTCCCCTGTGTATTGCTCTGAAAATTGTTCTTTTGAGAAAACAGTGTTTTATCAGCAGTCTCTATGGCATCACTGTAAAGTTTCTGAGACAAATGATACAGAGTGACTGTAGTTCAAAAGAGAGAATAAATGAGGTTATTGTAACGATGAGGCAGCATCAAAAAGACCCAGAAGGTTAAAATGATCTGTTGTATAATCACAGATCAACTCATCCTAAACTACCTCTTATAAGGTAATGTCAGCATTCTTTTTTTTCTTTACAGCATATCAGCCTTCCTATTTGTCAAAAAAGCCATGTGGAAACTGTATAAATATTGACATGTTTAAAGAATTTTCCAAAACTATGTCACAAAGGAAGGTATATAGCTGATAATTGGAATAATTTTTGTGCTGCAGACAATGCATCTCTCACTTATTTGTCCTGTGGATCTGAACAAAGGACATCAAAGGATTTCCTATGCTTATCACCTTTGTCCAGAGATATTTCTTTTTAGGGCACTTTGGACTATCTTTCAAGATCTGCATTAAATGGTATTTAATTCTTAGATGTATTTTCCCTACTCTATTTATTTTAATCCAAAATAGATACATGCATATATATATAAAGTTAAATATTATTAGCATATATATATAAACTTAAATATTATTAATTATAAACTAGTCTTTGTAGATGCATTTCAAAGTTTAGAATTCCCAAATAAAATAATATTCCCAGCAGTATTTTCCTAGTTTAAAATTATTCATACGCATTCTCCAGAGTACTGGGAAAGCAGATAGCAGAAGCTTTTTATATACAGCATATAATTGATGAAATCAGGTTCCTGGCATCCAGATGAAGAGGTGTCCCATTTCTGCTAGACACACTTTTTGAAAACTTATGTGGTGTTCTTTGATTCACCGTGGGCTGAATAAAGCAATGGCTTGTGAAGAGTTGGGATAATTCTGTGGAGGGAAGAGACTGGTATTTCAGGAAAAGTGATTACTTGGTGTCCAGAGATCTTCTGGGAATGAAGCAACAGAGAATGTGTGTGGTCTGAGTTCAAGTGTCCCCATTGTTCCATATAGTTTGTCTCTCAACAAGGAACTAGTCTTTCTGCAAGCTCTGCCTTTTTAACAGAGCCAAGAATAGGGAAAGGTTTTAAGAATGCATCTCACTGATGCTCACATTTGCCCTCTTTGAATTTCATATATGTTTTAGCATTGTTTTTGAAATGTTACCCACTTATTCTTACTGCTTTTGCCCTCTGAGAGACAGGCAAACCAGGGGAGGGACAAGTGCTTGCTGGGGAAGTACTGGCACATCCAGATCTTTAAATCTGAGGAAAGTATAGACTACTGAGCGTGATTTGCATGGTACTGTAAATAATAACTGCTCATTCTACTTCTGAGGCAACAGACACTATTTATCTGTTGTTGAATTAGGCTATGTGTAGGTTATCTTAAGATGATATTGTTAAAATTTTAATCTTCTAACATTATTTGCTGCTTTGGAGACACAGTGGGCTGTGGGTAGAATTATTTAACACTTTTTGCCAGACAATTTGGAACCACAATGGCTAGTTGGCTTAAATAGTTGGGGTATTTGAGGAGGTTTATTTATTTATTTATTTAATTTTCTGGAAAATGTTTAAAATCCAAAGTTAATGCTATTTCATAAATATTTTCCTTTCCTGAACAGTACTCTTAGAGGCTAGGTTCAGTTTCAAACATTACTTCGGGCAGTTCTCATAAATAAACGTTGGGACATGGTGGATGGGCTGATTTTCTTGGAATTGTTTCCTTTTGGGGAGACTTAATTCTAAAATTTTAATTTGAATATTAGAACTTGTCACCCTAAGGTCCTTGGACACATACACGCCTTCCAGAAGCAAAGAGGATAGCACATCTTTGTGTTTAATAGTTCTAATAGAATTTTCTTCTAGATAACAATCTAATTGCTCTTTTAACCCCTTTATTCTCTCTGGATCCATTATTTCCTGTAGTGATAAGCTCCATAGTTTAATTAAATGAAAAAGTATTTCCTCCTGTTTGCTTTAAACTGGCTGTAATAATTTCATGTTCTTATGTATAGAGAACTAATGATAATCATTACCTATTCATTCTCTCTGTGCCATTGGCATTATGGTTTACTTTTCCGGTATCCTCATTTATTTCTTTCTGAAGCAGTGGAGTCCTAATCTGGTCTGACACAGAATGTCTACTACATTGCTGATTCACTGCATGCATTGTCCCTCTCTTTCTTGGAGAGAGAATGCCATGGTGAAATTCACTTACATGATCTTTGCATTGCCCTGGTCTGTGTTAACCTTGGAGTGGGGAGCAGAAGCATCCCATTTGATTTCAAGTGCTTTGATGCTACATAAGAATAAGGATAGTCCTGTATGTACTTTCTCCATACCTTTTAAGTTTTAATGCATTAGTGGAGTAAAATATTTGCGGTTTTCCAAAAAGAGTAGAGGTCTGATTCATACACGCCTGTCTGAACAGTGAGAGAGCAGCCACCTTCTGCAACCACAGCAGTTTTCCAGTCAGCTTCAAGGGAATCCTGACGATGAGCTAATTGTAATAATCTTGTCTGTGGAGAGTGTACGTAAGCAAGTGTAGGTTTATATTGCATATTTTATGCCAGATTCTGCTTAGTTTTAAGTGATGTCTGAGTAAAGGTGCATGAAAGGAGAGGGAGATCAGTATCAAGGAAGAGAGAAAACCTGGAGAAGTTTTCCCTGTACCATGTTTCCCTGTGCAGGGACTGGGCTAGAGGTCCATTTGGGTCAGGCTGCCTGCTGAAGTACCTAGGCTTTGGTGGTGCACCCCTGATGTCTTGTACCCTGTTAAGACTTTGTATTAAGCAGACTGAAAGAGTAGGCAAGAGCTGAGTGATGAGCGGTAGGCTTCAACAGCAAGAACCACACACAGAAAAAGAAAGAGAAATACGACCTGGCAAACACCAATTTCACTACCGGTACAACCTGCTTCAGAACAGAATTTATGCTTGTATTAAAGCAAAAAAAAAAAAAATAATAATAATAATGGTGTCTTTTTTTCATAGTTGCGTCTCTGAGTTAAACAGAAGGTAAAAATGCTTGGAACCTAAGAAAGCTTATTCAGTACTTCTTCTTAAGCAGGTGTTTTTAAGAACTGGATTCATAGTGATGTTATTTTCTCTTTGTACATTATTCAGGGTCATCATAGCTAATTGATATTACTAACTAGGTCCAACTGGTCAAGAATTCGTTGTATTCTCTGCTATGCACTTTAAGTGAAATAGAACCATCCATTCAAATATTTCTTTTGGAGAGTTAGATATTCTTTAAAATATAATACATGAATCATCATGTATTCAGGTCTTTTCTCGATCATTTTCTTTTGGGGAAGCAGAAGGAGGTGAAGAGAGAAAGAAGAGGGAAAAATAATCAGAAGTTGAAAGTCAGTTTTCATTTTAATTAGGGAGGTGAAACAAGAACTTTAATAAAATTAAATTCTTCTGTCTTAAGGTTTAGTTTTAATTCGGGGCAGGACATTTTGCCTTTTGTCTTGATCTAAAGCAGTGAAATGGACCTAGTTCAAATCTCCTTACTTGACCACACTGATCATTAGGCAGATAGAAAATTGTACCTTGCCTGAAACCTTTGCCTGACTGAAAAAGTAAAGGATTGATCCCATTGACTGAGACAACTGTCTGAGTTTTTCTAGAGTTGTGGTTATTTGTAGTTTTGCATTGTATTTAATTTCTCCAGGCCATGCAGCAGACTAGACAGAACACAAGTAGCTCTGCTGGAATGCCACTATCTAAGGAAAAACACTGTAGGTCTGCCCCCTTCTGGGCAAGAGGGCTCCAGAGCCTCCTGTGACAACAGGTTTTTTGGTTTCCCTCATATCCTGTCACAGCCAGCTGTGTAAGATTTGAGAGTCAGTGCACTGCTATTGAGTAATCATGGTTACCACCAACCAGACCCCGTGCATTCTGCCACCTCCTCCTGTTTGTTTTCCCTATTGTCTCAAACTGTGATACAGCCATTCTCAAATCTATTACAAAATCACAGAATTCAGGAACTGAAGTGATACAAGAGGTCATCAGCTGTTAAGCTTGCTGGGAAAAATAATCTCTGCCCTTCTCCCTTGCGTGCTCCTGTGCTATGTGGAGTGCTCATCAGCAAATGCTTTGGGATATGGCTAACACAAATCCCAATCTCTCTGTGTTGAGTGTCCTGCACTGTAAACCTGATCCTGAATACCATAATACAGCAATTGGCAGATGTCTTCTCAAAGGTAACATGCATTTCTACATTAATCCTGGATCAGGATCAGAACGAAGAAAAAAAAAATCCAGAGAAGGAAATCTCAATTTAAAGACAACATATGGCAATAGTCTGTCTAATTATGAGGTGCAGTTTCACTGGACTATACACAACAGCATCCTGAAATCCAAAATGAGCATTTGCTCAGAGCCAATTAAAATTACTCTTCCTTTCTGTTCCATGGGTAAATGAACATGAAAATATTTCACTGTGTTGTTATTTCAGATCTTTCATTCAGTTGCTTTACACATTTGGATTCTCAATTGCAGCCATCTAAATCCTCAGTAGTTTCCTAAATATAAGGGGATATTTATGAACATTTTTCCTGCCTGGGACCACCAGACACTGGTACCACCTGGACCCAGTTGCATTTGTGTGGCTCTGCAGTTGATTTAGGGCACGTCCCATGCTGTGAAATGACATGGTCAGCCTCCCCGGGTTTGCTCGGAGGCACATTGTTTGGGGCCTGATTGCCGGATTATCCCAGCGTCTGTGAGGGATGTTGGGCATTCCAAATCATGGTCTCACATCTTGTTATAATCTACCTTACTTCTGCATGTGTCGTCAACATTTGGCAGTTTTCTTCTCGCAGAGGCAGTGTTTGTGTATCAGACCTCTGACTTAGTCTGGAACTAAGAACATTCCCACCCCTCATTTTGCTTTTGTGAAGCTCAGCTTTCATGGTCGCTTTCCAGAAAGACAATTTGCATATTTCATCCATTGTTAGTAAACAGATTATAAGGCACTCGTTTGTGTGCTAAATCACAGCAAACTGTGCTTTGCGAATCTGATTCTCATCTTCCCTTCATTTTAACGTGGCTTATCTTTCCTTCATTTTAACGTGGCTTAACTCCATTGATTTCAGTGGAATTACTGCTGATTTATGCTGTGAAAGTGAGAGGAGAATCCAATGAGCAAATTTCCCTTTTGCACATGAGCATGCCAAAAGAAGTCCTGATTTACCACCGTGAATTTCATCCAATATTATGCTAACTTAACATCTTTTGAGTTACTTCACTGGTATGCTACTGCAGTGAATCAGGCCCAGGATCCATATAATTCCCTTTTGTATGTTTCTTTTTTCTCTCTCTCTTTTTTTTTTTCTTTTCTCTTTTTTCTTTTTTTTGCCCCCCCCCCCCCCCCCCCCCCCACTTCTATGTATGTTTTCCTGCATTAAGACTGAACTTTACTGCCTGGTTTCCTGGTTTGCAGGTGTCTTGCATGTGATTCTACAAGAAAATCCATGTTTAAATCACAATGTCAGTTCAACAGCAAATGACTACTAGAAAGAATTCCAACACAACAAATCTTTCTGTTTCTGGTTATGTCATCTGTTAAGGTATCTCAGTGTGCGGTATAATTGCTGAACATTTTTGCTATAACACACGTTTGGTAATGACATTAAAATATTGTTCTGCCTATCCTTTTATCCTGAGAGGACAACATAATATATTTAAATAAGCGATAACTGCTTACCAGTGGACACTTGTATCCAGCCCTAACTGCACAAAATTTACTGTTCTCAGAAGTCTCCTCTGGTTCTTCTCTCTATATTTTTTGTGAATCCAGTCTGAAAATGAATATACCAATAAATTTAAAAATAAAATACAATAAAAATCAATCCAGCTTTTTAATATCTAAGTGAACTATACACACAAACTGATTGATGCCATACTGAAATCAATACATGATATTGGTAAGAATAACTGACAGATTCATGTGTTATGAATCTTCTGTAGAATGGAGAATTTTCTGTTAGTATGAACAAATGATACCATTTTAACTCATGCTGTTTGTACTTACTCTAGGCAACTTACAAAAATAATACCTAAAATGAAAATCTTTGCAATAATTGAAGTTTCTTAAGTTTAGTAGTGGTTTTTGCACACTTGGCAGATCAGCAGGATTTGTATCCATAGCTTAGGATTTCACAGAACTGCAGCTTCCAAGGTCCCTCTTACTTCCTGTAAAAAAGGACTAGCTGAAGAATACGATGTTAAATTGGATCTCATTAACTTGATCATTACAACAGAGACACTAATGATTAAGAGGAAATCTGGAAACATGGAAAGCTGAAGACCATGCTCACCATGCGGGGGGGGGGGGGGGGGGGGGGGGGGGGGGTGCAGGGTGTAGAGAAAAACGGGGAGGGAGAGAGAGAAAGGAAATGCCTGGATCTTTTATAACTAGACTATGAAAGTATCAGTTCTGTAGAATGTCAATGTTAACATTATTTCAATGAAAAATAATTAAACTAGAGCAATTTTAAATCAACATTCTGCCTGAACACCACCTAGTGAGTAACTAAGGTCAGTATTGCACATTCTTAGTCAAGCTCCGCACACTAGAGCTATTGAAATATAATTTTCTTGTACCGCCCTGCAAGAACCACTACACCCCCCCCCCCCCCCCCCCCCGCCAATGTTTTGCAGGAGATGGCAATGTGAATACCTTTAAGTTTTGAATCTATAATTGCATATGCTAAGGAGGGAGAATAAAAATATATTTGAAATGTTAAATACTCTTAAACATTTCCTAATTTAATATGTCAACATTATTTTAAATACTGGATCACATTTTCAAAGGAGCAGTAATGTGGTTTGTTGAGTTACACCCAACTTTGTACATTAGTATTTTCTCTCTCATGCACTCATAAATGCATCTGAATTCAAACCGGCATACCATGTTTTTATAGAAATGTGGATGGAGTAATATCTGGCTCCCTAAAAGGCCTGTATAAATAGTATGTTTGGAAAAGGAGTGGAGGAACACAATTAAAATGAAGATCCGATTGTTCCTAAAGAAAATAAACACTGTGGTGAAATTGCAGTATCAGTTGCAAAGTGATGTTAACTGTATGTGTTCAATGCCAGAACAACAACTACAGAAAACGATAAGAAAGAGAAGTACAATTCAGCACCATTTGGAAAAGTCTAGGCTGTCTTATGGTTCATTCCTGGAAGGTGCAGGGCAATGCTGTTCAATTTTGTCTGCTCCAGGACAGCATCTGTCACATTATAGGACTGGGCCATCAGTGCATACAGAGGATAAGCAAGAAGCAGTCCAAGAGAAATGAAATTGGTCTAATGCCAGATTGCAATGATTGAAAAGATTGAGCTACAGTGCAAATACAAAATCAAATGCTAGGAACTGCTGTGGGACAACATGCAAAGCTGGAGGGTCAACTTACTCCCTCTTTACTAGAGGGAGTAATAGTACAGATATAGAGTAGGTTGTTAGTTTAACACGGTCACTTTCTGCTTGATATATTTACTAGCAGGAGTATCAAATTATATTGTCCCCTAAAGTGTTTGCTGTACTACCCCTTGTGTTCCCTCTGTTCCAAGGCCAGTCATAATCAATCAACGCGATGAACGCAAGCATCTTTTCTCACTGCATCGGAGGCTTTACTGAGTATTTTACAAAGGAGAACAAAGCACATAACAAAATTCTGGGAAAAAAATTCCCTAACAATGCTGTCGTAGATTCAGAAACACTGGACAAGTACAAGAAATTTTCAAATTGTTTGTGAACACTATTTCTAGGAAGAAAAGATATGTCTGCAGGAAGTCCATGGTGTTAAAACCAGAGCCTTGTGATAGCTGTAAGAAGAGCTTTAGAAGGCTTTAAGAAGAACAGAATACACCACAAAACTCAAATATTTTTGTAACTTAAATCACTAGTTTATCTTAAACTGAAACAGAAGGAGCCAGTTCCATGTTGGAACAGAATGGGAAAAGGGTTTTTGTTGTGCCCATTATATGCTGTCTTTATCAGACCTGCAATAACATTGTGACGAAAGAGAAAGGGAGGGATAAAAAGCCTGGATTTTAGAACTAATAAAAGGACAAGACAGTAGGAATATTGGTGCTGGCCTTGCAACATGACTGAGGGAATTTTCTCCAGCACTCATGCTTAGACTATAAGAAAAGTAATAAAAAAATAAAAAATAAAATAAAATAAAGGAGAAACTGGGAAAAAAAAAAAAAAAAAGCTTGTGCAGAAAGGCATCTAGTTTGGGGATGCAGCAGGAATTATGTAAGGAACAGCTTCAGTTCTTATTGTTAGGAAGTAATATTGGTAATAATCTATGTGACTGCCTATTTCTGCCAACCCTGCCTTCTATTCAGGCTACAATACTGGCCAGTGCTTTAATGGCACAATCTGTCCCAAGATGGGCATTGATTCAAAACAACCAACTCAGAAATGAAACTCAGAATACATGGAAAGGGAAAAAGCAAAACAAAACTCCATGTGAAAGGAAAAAGATCCAAACAACTGATGGTCTTTCTGATCCCTGAATAGATGCCAGTTGTCCTGAGGCACTGAAGTAGCCAGAAAATAATTCCAAACTTTGAAAGGCGTCCATATCACCACTCAGTCAGATAAGGGGAAAAGAAACAGCATATATATATATATATATATATAAAAAAAAAAGGTTAAAAAATACCCCAGTTCCCTGTCAAAAACCTTTATAAAAATGCCACTTAAGATAAAATGGACCTCAGGATAGATTTCTCTTCTGTCTGCCAAAACCACATTTACCCACAAGCTCTGCTCAGCCCAAGTTTACCATCCCACAGCAATCCTCACGATCCAGGAGAGCTAACAACAACTAATGAAACTGCATTTTGGTAAACTGTGACAATGAGCACATGGGGCATACTCCACAGAGGAGTAAGTAGAGAGTTTGTAGTTGGCCACTTTGCATCTGTGTGCTTTTGGGGGAAAGAGGCATAATCATCCACATTTGCAAAAGGAGCAAACAAGCTTTCCAGATCAACTGGCTCCTTCATGACGAGAGCAGGACACGAGCCAGACACGTCACTCTCACTTTCTGCCTCTTTTATCTCTCGCCACAACTAGGGACTGCAGAGAGGAGATTGTTCTGGCTGGAAGCTGAGGGACACAGGTGGTACCAGCAGCTGCAAGCTCTTTAACTCTCGTTGGCTCCACTTATTAGAACATGCATTGTATGTTTAATACATTGCATTTCTTTGTGTGGGAACAAGGGTTGGAGGTTGGTGGTGCTGCACTACAGTGTCTTGTATTGGTGGGGAGGGAAGGGAAGGTGAAGGCTGCTCCTAGTTAGACATAATTAGAATCTGGGGCTCCTAAAGAGAATTTGGTAACCCTGCAAGAAAACCAGCTGTCCTTGATTACAGTGAGATATTAGTCACTCTAAGATAGCTCTGCCAGTTTGTATTTTGCAAACAGAAAATAATGCAGTGATATTTTCAGGGTGGAAATATGTGGGGATCAAGCTTTATGCATGGTGAAGTCCTGAAATGGGCTAATTTGTATGCTTATTTATTTTTAAATTGCTGGTCATAAAGAACAAAGGATTTCTGGAGGTCTGGGTCAGGCATCTTCTATTTGCATTTTACATGGAAACATCACCATGTTTTTGCTCTTGCTAAACTTACTGTGTGTCACAATGCTATTCAGCTATGATGCTTATGGGGAACTTATTTCCAGAAATGTGATTTGATTCAATAAATTACCATGTGCCCAGATAGCTAACTAAAATTTTATGAACAGCTATTGACACCTGTGGGAAATTTTTCCATGCTGCTTATCTCAGGTAAACTCTTAACTGGAAAATTCTATTTACCCTAAATGGTTTCTTTATTATTATCATTTTAAAAACTAGTGGGCCGTGATTTGTAACTCTTATTCAAGATAGATTTTAAAACAGGAATCATAGAATGGCTCAGGTCGGAAGGGACCTTAAATACCAACTAGTTCCACCCCCCTGACTTGGGTAGGGACACGACCCACTATATCAGGTTGCCCAAAGCCCTATCCAACCTGGCCTTGAACGCTTCTAGGGCTGGGGTATCCACATCTTCTCTAGGCAACCTGTTCCACGGCCTCACCACCCTATGAGTGAAGATTTTCCTTCCAACGTTTAATCTAAATCTCCCCTCATTTAGTTTAAAACCATCCCTCCTTGTTCTATTATTATGTGCCTGAGTAAAAAGCTGCTCTTCCTCTTTTTAATACAAGTACTGAAAGGCTGCAATGAGGTCTTTGCAGAGCCTTCTCTTCTCCAGACTGAACAACCCCAACTCCCTCAGCCTGTCTTCATAGAAGTGCTTCAGCCCCTTGATCATCTTTGTGGCCCTCCTCTGGACTCTAACAGCTCTGCATCCTTCTTGTGCTGGGGCCCCCAGACCGGGATAAAGTACTCCAGGTTGGGATCTGGGTATCTACAAGCCTATTTGATTTTGCAGCACACAAGTCTTTGGAACACATTTTTGGAGAAAAGAATAATAAAGAATGGAAGCAAATGGGAAAAAAAAAAAAAGAGAGAGAGAGAGAAATGCACCACAGATTTATTGATTTTTATGGTTGTCAGACAGAAGTGATATTATTCTTTGGTAAGATTTTCTTAGACAAAAGAAGTGCAGGAGATTCTGTTTGTCTGTCTGGAATTTTGTGAAGCACTGCTATCATATCGATGGGAAATTACTGAGGCATAAAGGGAGGATTAGGTCAACAACTTTGAGGTAGGGCAGAACAAATCAAAGGGAATACGACAGTACTTTGTGCTGAAAGGACATGTATTTCAGTCACAAGTTCCTGCAGGCTAGGTCTTAGAACAGGTTTTACTTAATACTTTCATGATTGACCATGTCATAAAAAGCAGAAGAGTACTAATGAAACTTGTTGAGGTTTCCCTAACCTTGGGAAAGCCTTGTTAAGGTTGAGGAGAAATAGCATGCATACCAAAGAGGCAGAACTGGAGTCTTAGGCAATGCTGCACGAGAGAACAGCAGTAGCACAAAATGTTTGGTCATTCACACAAGAAGGAATAACAATTTCAGACATTTTGTTAGAGTTCATCATCTAGGAACATCTCAGAGGGGAAAGAGTTGGTTGTGTCACAAGAAGCAATCACATTGACGGCTAAGACCTATTAGGCTGATCCTGTGGAAAAGGGAAATGCAGTTCTAGGATGTATTGGCAGCTAAGTATATTCCAGCCTTTTATGCAGAAAATCCATACCTATGACAAGTATTTGAAAATCATTCCGATCTGTGGCAACATATTAAGCTTCAGTGACAACAAGATAAAATAACATCCAGGTTTCTAAAATGCTTAAAAATACCTATTTTCAAGACACCTTGTCAAAATAATCATTGACAATTTATTGGGATTGTTCTTCAGATTGCTAGATTTTGCTTAATCTTTCATTTTTCTGTTAAACTTGAGTACAGTCTTAAGCACTCCCTCATTTATCTTGCATAATTAGTATGAATTTCCCCCCAAACTGCTTTTTATTATAATTATAATTCTCTCTATATAGTTCTTGGTATATCTAACAGCAATGGTAGGCAGCTGGGCAGTTGAGGGGTGGAAAGGTGTACATAGATACTAAGAAGGAGCTGGTATTTGATATCAAAATGAAAATAAATTTGCCAAATGAAGTAGAACTCTTGATGGGGATTAGGAGAGTTTGTGCAGTGCCACATTACTTCCATGGTCACATAAACAAGACAACACACATCCCCTGAGCTTCTTTAGTCTCCCCACACCTCCCAGTAACAGTCAAACCACTTCTGCACTATACAGCATATCTGATTTTTGAAAGTGATGTGTAATTTTTGTAATTCACTGTGGCATAGTTAACAGTCTTGAGATCTAATGTATGCGTTTCGCTAGGAGACCTTGAGGAAACAGTACTTGAAAATTTACAGTTCACCTTAAATTATCACCATTATGATCCACCCTCATTATTAAATACTTCTGCTGCATTGAGTATCCTCCACAAGCAAAGTATTTTTCTCGTTGCCACAGTATACTAAAATATATACTGTCAGATTAGTGTACTTAAGTACAGCACAATACAAAACTCCCACATAAGTTACATCCAGCTTCGTTTACTTGCTGCAGGGTTTTGTTTGGTGTTTTCTAGTTTGTTTGTTTGTTTGTTTAGTACTGTTCCCATAGTGACCTAGAAGATAAAAATGCACACTTACCAGCTTTTCCATTATCTCTGTTAGCGTTCCCCAAATAGGAAACTAAAATGCAGACCTAACAGAAAAAAAAAAAAAAAAAAAAAAAGACAAGGAAACATGAAGTACTTTTACTTTTTACCCAATGTCAGTGGATCATATGGTCTCTAGAACCAAGCTTTCCATGTGCAGATTAATGTTTCCTGAGACATTAAGTCAAGTAATTCTGAACACAACTTGATTGCTAGATGTAATCAAAGCCAGGCTTGCTCTTTTGGACCAGTTTTTTCCAGCTAGAGTAAGCAGTGTTATTACCAAGTCTTGCTTTTCCTGGTTCTCATCTCGCTTACAGGCTGGAAAAACAGAAATGTCATAAGCAACTGAGGGAAAGCTAGGCTAAGTAGAAACTTGTCGTGAACTTGGCCTCATTGCACTCACACCCTTCCCCAATATTGAAAATAGACTCCCAAGAGCAAGCATCAATGCCATGCAAATCAAATTGGAAAAGTAATAAACAGAAACCTATATGGACAGTTTTCTTGTTGCTTATAACCCAGTAAGCAACCTAAACATCGATTGTGTTTCACTGAATCTCTGTCAACATGTTAAAAAAAAAAAAAAAAAAAAAAAAAGGAAATATGGGGGGGCTGGGGGGGGTGTAGGAGTCTTGCATTTCTGACACCTCTAATATTCATATTTCCTGTCATTGATGGTAGTAATTAGAGAAACATTAGCTGGTATATGTCTGTAACTTTCTTGCATTTTCCCTTGGTCCTATTCCTGTGCTATTTTATTCCTATGGAAAAAAAAAAATAGCAGTCTGTAGATCAAGTAATTATAATCATGAGGCCACAGCTTGATAGGGCCTATGGAGAAATGTCTACCTTTAAAAATGTGAGTATAATTACTACATTATGCCTTGGAATAAATGGGAGAGAGCAGGAGCTGTGGATGTCTGTCATGGCTAGTGAATCAAAATGAGAACAAAAGGAAACTTTATAAGTTAGCATAGAAATTAAGCAAAAATGAAGGTTTAAAATATTTGTGGGCCAGATCCTTTATCAGCTTTGGTTCATTACCTACCTTTAGTATTATTGCTATCATTTATGTCTTGTAGAGTTTTGTAAGAGGTGCAAGGCTAAGTGATTTTGCATCTCCATGTTCCAGCTAAGAAGCTTTACCGTTGCTGCAAAGCATAATAGTGCTGTGGCTTGCCCACAGATCCAAACAATTCAGCATGGGGGTGAAAACTTGTCTCTCTACTCCAATATTCCCCAGCTGTCTGGAGCCACCTGAGGTCTGAGCAAGAGGTTTAAGGTCCAACTCATTTATAGTTGATCCTCAGAAGTCTCTGTAAAGTTGAGACAGTTGGTTTTCTTTCTTCTGTAGATATAGTTATCTATCCTGATTTTCCTTATTTGTCTGAAGCCCTCTTTCTTCTGCTTTCTGTAGAAAAGGGAAATTTTCATGAAGTCTGAGGAATTTTACATCAAGTTGGTCAATTTGTAAGCCATCACTTATTTGTCTCCTCCTGGGGGAGACTTCCCCAAATTTAACTTTATCCCAAGAGGGGACTGTGTATAGATTTTGCTTTTTCGTATGTGAAACAGATACAGAGATTTCCTTGCTGTAGATGCTGCTGCAGTTATGAACTCGCTAAAAAGCAGTTGACAACCAGCTGGCATATTTTCAGGCTTTAAAGGCACTCCTTGGAAACCTATACACCCACAAAATTATCCTCCTCTGATACCTGCAGCCTCAGCTGACCCCTCAGAAAAGGGAGGCAACTGAGGAAGCTGAAGTAGTGTAGGGACAGGAGAGACAGCACGGCAAATGAAGAGCAGGGGGAACCTGGAGTAAATACCCTTAGACATGAGTGCAGCCTGAGTTTCTCCTAAATCAAGGCAGAAAGATGGTTAGCCCATGGGTTGTGCATATGAAAATACCATAACTGGGGAAATACAGAAATGCTAGCTGCTGGAAGCGGGGAGGAGAATTTGCATGAAGTCATGCTTGAGATATTTACTGTTACTACTGCTGTTAATTTAATTAGTTCTCTTCCCTTTCTTCTGACTCGTTGGGTAACTTTAGACAAGGCATGTAATATGCTAAGGCCTCTGTTTACTCATTAGTGGAGTGGGTATAGTAGCATTACCTACCTCAGAAGTTAAATGATTGAAGCTTAATTAATGCTTTCTTCTGCAATCTCTATTGAATACTACACAACTGCAATACTCCTACTGCATTATTACAGTTCTTAAGTTTTATTATACCTTCCTAACCTTTAGACTTTGTTGTCGTCATGATCTCTTAGTATTTATTTTGCAAAAGCAACTTGAGAACTCTTTCAAAATAGGAGGGGAAAAAAAAAGTCATGTAGTAATAGAGGCAATAGCATTACAGAGGAAACACTCCCCTGTGGCAAATTCTAGCCAGATGTAGAGCCTTCCAAAGTGGGGCTTATGTGGGATGTGAGCAGTATGTAGCTCCCCGAGATGAGGAGAGGAGCTCCTGCTGTGCTGCCCATTTGTGCAAACACAAGACTAAAATCTCAGCTTTGTCTTGGATGTAAACATTTACAAGAAGGTTCATCTTTGGATACTTGTACAAAATTCCAAGCCATTGACACTCTGAGTCAGTAACTTGAAACCTGTTCTTGTTTTTGTCTTCTTTATATGGAATAGAGCAGAGCAATGGATAAATCTTTCAAGCCTTTGAGGGAGAAAAAAAAAAAAAAAGACCATACTAGGTGGCTGGACTCAGTGGGATGAAATTTTGGATGTTTGCTTTACAGTCTTAAAAAGGGAAAGGGCTGTACACGACATGATCATTTATTTTCGTTTGTGATGGAATTGGAGGTGTATCTGTGCTGAATCAGCTAGACCTGGGCTTGACCATGCATTTCACTGCCACAAACCCTGTTCACAGGAGTGTCTCAGGACACCTTTGTGTCTTTCATTAGCGAATGAGGCCCATTGTTCCAGCAGGCACGGGACCATGGGCTGAGAGGTGAATGCCAGTAGACACTAGACAGAGAGTTACCTGCTGGAACTGTTTGTGGAGAAAGGTGTCTATAAGCCTTGCCTTTCTCCCACATCTGTGCATGAGCAAAGCTGCACTCTTGCCTGTCTGGCACCTGTAGCACAGCAGACTGCATGTTAGTGAAAGTTTACAGTGAGGAGGATCCATCACATAAAGAGAAAGTAAAATGAACGAGTGAAATCCTTCCTGCTGTACTGAAATTAATAATAATAACTGGCTAAAACCAAGTGGGAAGGAACATTATTATTCTATTAACTGTATTCATATTTATGTATTTTAGAGGATAACTCCATCTTGGAAACTAGATAGCTTGGATTGAACTGAAAAAAAATATTCTTAATTTCAAAGTAGGTTTGGAAAAAATTATGCCTCCAGATTTTGGACAGTGTTTTGCCACCAGTAGGAGCAGGTAAAATTAAAATAAATTTAATTTTTTGTTTTCTTTTATCTGTACCTTTGATTTCTGGAACATTTTTGTAAATGCTTTCTGGTTACTGATGATGCATGAGTCAAAGAATAGAGTGATTTTTCAGTCCTCAGTTGAGTTTGCATTGTGCTGACACTGAGCAAACACCTTCCTTTGAACCACAAATTGAGCAAATTTCATATAAGTAACTGAGACAGAATAAAGAGAGAACCCCACAGGGTCATTTTTCCCAGTCACTTCTCAGAATGTAAATGAACTTAAAGATTTCCAGAAACTAGACATTCATTGCTGCCATTTCTTTCTTTATGTTCCACAGCAATAAATAAATAAATAAAACAAACCTAAAACTTATTCTTTTACAGTGAACCTATGTATTCAGCCTTCTGGTGATTATTTTATGATTAAGGTACTGATCTGAGACATGAGAGATCTATGTCAAATTTCTGGCCCTGCAACAGACTTCCTGTGTGACCTGGGGCAAACCGATTAATACTTCTGTGATTTCATTCTCTGACTGTTAAATGGAGATGATACTGCTTTTGCCTGTCTACAGGACTACATTGCCAACTACCTCTTTCCAGCAGCAGGGTAAAATTTTGGAAGGAAAATTGCTCTCCCCCTCATGTGCCTCCTCTTCCAGCCCTTTAGCTGTGTTAGTACAAGTATTTGCAGGATCTGGGAAAAAAAAATAAAAAATGTGTGTTAAAGCATTTAACCTGGATTAGATTGTTAAATTGATGGACACTGAGCAGAGAGGTCTTGGAAAGCCTCAACTCAGCATCTTTACCGAGAAAAAGATACATGGAGCTGTACTCTGTCTTCTAGTTGTGCATGAACCCCATCAGCACAGTTGTTATTTACATCACAGTAGCTAGACAGCCAAATTGATATTGGATTCAAATTGTGATAGACCCTAGAAATGTGAGCATTTGTTAAATGACTATTGTCCTGAAATGTTACTGTAGAATTAGATATGTTGAACAAAGGAAATATTATCTCTGTTTTCCAATTGGGATAGTGAGTACAGGCTAATGAAGTAATTTGTTGACAGTCAAAATTGCAGCAACACTAGGAAATGAAATCAGGTCCCTGAAATCCCTACTTAGTGTTTTTCTCGCAGGACTCTCTTTCCTCCCCGCCGGCTTAAAGAACGTGTGCATACTTAGAGGGGATTCAGACTCTACCTTTTATGGAATTCATAGCCATTTCTGCCAGATAAATAGATTTTCTGGGGTCCTGTTTTGGTGCACACCTTGTAATCTTACGCAAATCCAAATAGTAGTGATACTAATCAAAGTGTATGAGGTTATACTTAAAAGTCAGTGGAAATAAAGCTTAGCAGACCTATACAAGATAAGCGCTCCCACTCTGCAGGCTAACATGGCTTTTTCCAAGAGAGGGCAATAGCCATAAAGGCAGCTTTATCAGGATGGAAGTTTACAAGTTAAGCAATGAACAGCAGTCCACATTCAGAGGTTCTGGTGCTCCAGACCACGTGCCTCTGCCAAGATGTCTTGGTCCACACCAGGGCTGTGTCAGTCCTCTTGCCGCGCTGCTCAAGGGAACTTCATGGTTTCTGTAGCAGCAGAGGTACCAGCCCTTTCCATGTGTCCCCTTGGCGCTTGTCCTTGTGTGTTGGTCCAGGCAGCAGTAGCATGGTTTTGCAGGGATGCTGAGACCTGCACTTTCCCCCTCAGAGCCTGGCCATGATGATGCTCCTTTTCTTAGGCAGGTTGGCAAAACCCTCTGGGCCCCACCAGCAGCTGGGGAGCCAAGGAGTGGGCGATCGGCACCCTGAGGCACACACACCAAGTTAACTGCTTTGCTCATTGCTATCTGTAATTGAAGAAAGAGCTTTGTCAGTTGATTCCCAACATAATTACAGAGCGAGTGCATGGCACCTTCTCCTCTGGTGAAGAGCTAGAACCTACTCGCAGTGCTATTATTATTCGTGTATGGTTGTTTGCTGTCTTCTGGGGCAATTAGATTGCTTTAATTTAGGTCACTAATGATATTATAAGATAGTTTGGCGATGATGTAATTTCTTTTGATGTTGTTAATGGATATATCAGCTAGTTTTGTTACCGTAAAACACATTTCATGTCCTCCCAGGGAGGGGAAAGGGGAAGAAAGAGGTAGCAGGGAGGCAGTTAAGGAGGAGGAGAGTGGAGGAAAGGTAAGGGAAGTCATTCAGTGCTTGCCTGTTCTGCTATTTGGAGTGAATGATAATTTCTTAGTACAGCTAAGCTGGCAGCAGTGCTTTTGCTATCAGGGTTTTTCCTGTGCTTCTCTGCTTATCTCTCAGCATGACCACTGAAATCTGTGAGATCACACTATGAGCTGTGGCATCCTGTCAGGTTTGAAATTATTTCCGACAGGCTACAAAAACAATTGGGCCCTCACTTTGGCTGCTTTTACATTAGTTGAAGTCTAATTTATAAGATAGATCATTCGCTTCACTGGTTCTGTCCTTCTCTCCTTGATACTTCTCAGGCTGTGGCTGGTGTTGGTGACTTTTGTTTTGTGCTTCTTACAAATTATTATTTTTTTTTTTCCAGCTCATATCCCTATTTGGTAGGGACAACTTCTTCATCCAAACGCATTATTTCTATGCAAGTAGCTAGCTCATTGTTCATAGCAGCTTTGACCTTCACAATACATCACAGTCTGCCTGAGCTGAGATTTATTTAATACTCTCTAGAAAGCTCTTGAGTTAGATTTTAATAGTTTTTGTTCTGCCTTTGTGCAGGAAATAAGAGAAAGCTTGTTTTCCCTTTAGACTGCAGGAAAATGTACAATTAAAGCTATGTACAGTTAAAACATTAGGCAGTAGCCATTTAAAGCTATAATATTGCTGAGCCCAGTTAAGCCTATCTAGTTTTTAAATCCCTTTTGGTAATGTAAAATCAAGTATTATATTTAAATCATATTTAATTTCTAGACAAACACATACTGAGAGTGGGCTTTGAAAATCCACTAACTGGAGTACTCTGCTCCCACTAAAATGCCTTTGAAAATCTGACCTTCCATCTCTAGAATGGAAGATGATGATGTTTTCACTAATAAATGAAAAGTTAAAACTTGCACCATGTTCAAGTTCCTTTTTGAATCAAAAATGTGTTAGATTTCTATGACTACTGAAACATAGCTATACTTATAAAATGTTCTCACTGCAGTGTGCAACGTTCTTGTTTTGCTGGTGATATTATCAACACTTGTCATGTCAGATAGTTGAGGAGTGACAACTGTTTGGGTAAAACAACTTTGATGAAATTAATATTCTATCTTCTTTGTACATATTATCATCTTCTGCTTTCTAAAAATCCAGGAGCCCATCCAAAATCCACAGGTCTGAATTCTTTGTACTTTGCGTCTTTCAAATGTTGTGCAGTCATGGCATCATTTTGGCTTCTGATCTTGCAAGCACTGAACCCTGCATTTAAATGAAACATCGCAGCAGCCTCCTCACAGCTCTTGGTATATGGAAGACTTGGTGGAAACAGCATTGTAGTCAGACTCAGAAGATGTAGGTTTCTTCCCTGATCCTGTGTTTGTTTTGTGGTTTTGTTGCATAGAAGACTGCTCCTCAAAGTGCCTTGTTATGTTTAATGGATTACTGCTATACCCCGATACTGTTCTAGAGTTTCTGATTTCTGTTCCATAAAACAAAGAAAATATTACTTAGCATTTTAGCAAAGTGCATGGACAATTTTTTGATGAACAGCATCACATAGTAGGTAGCTATTACTAAACGTTGGATAGATCACTGTGTACTACATAAAATACTCTGTATTGGCCTGCCTAAAATCAATGACAAAACACAGGACCTTGAATTTATTCTGTGCTAAAGAACTTTGCTTTAACATGGCCAGAATTTCTAGTGTTTAATGGGATGTAATCCAAAGTGTAGAAGATTCCATGAAGATACTGTTTACTACTTTTGCAAATATAACACAGATACCCAGAGACCATTCCTCTCACAGACAAAATTGTTCAGCATGACAGACATGAAATTTTTGTTTCTAGTCTTCTCTGTCTATAATATCTCAGGTTCCAAGGTGACAGACGACTGGGTGGCAGAATGTATGATGAATAGCTTGATTATTTTAACAATTAAATATGTAATGAAGAACTGGAAAGGTTCCATGTAAGTCTCATTTTCACCCTGGTTGAATATGGTGTGCATAATTAATTTTCAAATATGAAAGGGCTCCAGCAAGAAAAGAAATGAAAGAAAGCTGAAGAGATAGTGAATATTTTATTAAATGTCACTCATTCAAAACTCATTAATATACATAGTCCAAGAGTAATCATCTCATATAAAGTTAAACACAGTAGTGCTTATTTTCCTGGCAGATTATCTGGTTTATTGGTGAGTGTAATACTTTAATAGGGGACACAAATCTCACCATTGGCCTTTTCCTAGCTAAAAACACCATCTCCTGTGTTTGTTCTTCAAACTGGATGTATCTGGAGACAGTGATTTCCTCATTTGCTTTCTGAGACCATGATTCATTCATGTAGCAACTGGTTAGAGGAGAGAGGGAAATGGTACAACACTCTGTCACACAGTTTTGGACTTAAAAGAGTTGATGAAAACTTCGATGTTAATCTTGAAGGAAATTCCATTACTTCAAAATTTATGTGTTCCAAATTACAATATTAAAAAAGCCTCTCCATGTTTTTTTCACTATTTAGCCGAAGTTCTATGTTTTTAAAATTATTTTTACAGATTTTTCAGACAGTTTTTAATAATAAATGACTAAACATTCTATTTCAACTTGTTTGAACCAAATTTACACATTCCTTTTTGTTATTGTTCAATATTAATATGAATAACTCTGAGCTGTTTAGATGCTACAGGTGGACATACTGTGGTCCTCATCTGTTCCTGCAAGAACCAGGCTATTTTTTAAGCCCAAGTCCCCCAGATATTTAGATTCAAACATGAGCTAGTAGGAGCTATACCTCTCCACCCCATAAAATTGTAAAAAAATGTTTTCCTTTCAAAAAAAAAACAGAAGAGAAATTCTGGCTAGTTCTATAACCTAACTCATGAGCAAGGTGATTCATGATTAGAGAATGCTTTGAAGATGTAAAGTGTTATGCAAATGCAAAGACATTATTATTATTATAATTAGAATATTATTAACTATGGGAGGAGAGAAGATTAAACAATGAGGCTTCCTTACGAAATCCATTTGAATGAACTAAGGCTAAGGACACTTATTAAATGCAGTGCCATTCCACTGCAAAAGAATCCTTGCTCTTGCATGCAGCTTTCTGATCTTAGTGCACATCCTTACCCTTTTAACATGAAACAGATATGAGCAAGAAACCTAACATAAGGAGAAAAAAAAAAAAGAATGTAATAACAGAGGCACTATTGAAGTCTTGCTGCCAAAAAGAGCCTGTTTTTAGTCTCAATTACCCAATCATGGCTGGCTACCTACTTGCTAGATGCATTATACAAAAGATTCTGAGCTTCTCAGTTCAGCCGAAAGCAACATCCCGGTCCATCTGAAATATCAAGTGTAACTCTGCATGTTGAATTTTCCCTGTGTTATTTCTTCTCACCTGGCACTGCATACAACAACTTAAATTTTTCAAGAATACCTTTCTTTGATTTTCTGAATATTTGATGTTGCAAGAGGCACGACTGGTTGTTATAATTGCTGTTTACTGATTTCATTTGCTGTGGTCCCTAGAAGCTCTAATAAAGCTCAGAACACCACTGTGCTATGTGCTGTTACGCTTTTATTTAGCATTTCCCCAAAGCCTAGATTAACTGGGAAGTATCTTTCAGATTGCAAGAAAACTGACCTTTACTACCTTGCTAAAATAGGGTTTCAAATTCAAGTTGGGGGAAGAGGTAATATCTCATTCCTTTGCAGTCACTGTCAGCCTAATTGTTATGGACTCCCTACCTTTGGCAGCTAACCACAGCTGTACAAAGTCACTGTCTGGAATAAGATTTCTTTTACATCTCTGGACACAGCTGACAGAAAAATGCAACTTCACTAAGAAGGTGTGCTGGAAAATACTACACTGACTCCCGCTAGTCAAAATTTACCCTCAGATGCACTGCTGTAGAAGACAGAAGAGTAAAGTAGACGGCCTTAAATGCTACTCCATTTTGTGTGGACAACTGTAACTGCATGAAATATGGCCCCTGTGGTAGTCAATGGCAGCCCTGTCATTGACTTCAATGGGCTATGATTTCGCCACAGTTGCTTATTGTGTCATATAGCCCAGACACTAATTGTCTGTGGCTGATGGACAAAGATCCAGGCTGGGTGTGGTGGGCCCAAAGGAGACAAAACTGGAAGGCAGTGTGTGGAGAGTCTGGTGGCTGGCTGGGCCTTGTAGCTTTTTCTTTTTAGTTTATGACAGTCTGTGGCTCCATACGTAGCAACAATAACTGCATCCAGGAAAGCAAACTGAGGTCTGAGGTTCTTTTGAAGTTGTGTTACTTATGTCATGCTTTAGATGGATAGTTTCCCTGGCATTTGTATGATGGGTTAGGTTCACTCCTTTTTTTTTTTTTTTTTTTTTTTTTTTTTTTTTTTTTTTCCTGTCCTTACGGGCCTTTTTATGTTCCTACTGAAGTAAATGGTGAAGCTTGTGTTGACTTCACAGACTGCACGGGCAAACTCCCGTCTAGTAGATGAGCAACTTATACTAGAAATTTGTATTCATTTTTGTCAAATTGTGTTACACAACAAATATTCTGTTGTCTCAGAGCAATTCCTGCTGAGGCGTCTGGCTTTGTATTTCCAGCACATTACTGAATCAGATATAAGGACTGAAGCATTTTGTGATCCTCCATGTATTTATCTAACATTCCTGAGGTGTTTCTCTATAGACCACTATTTTTGGCATACAGTATATTTTATCTAAAATTATGGTTTTATTATTTGGTACCCTGTTATTGTACAGAGAAAAATAAATCTTGTATGCATTTTTTGTTTTTATTCTTAAGAATATTAAGATATTCTTTAGAATAAAGATATTTTTTAAAGAACATCAAAGGATAATATTTAGAATATCTTAATAGGTGCTAAACTCCTCACAGTCAATTGAACACAAACACTTATTTATCTGTTTTCCTAAATGGGAATGAATTTATAGACAGGCTTGCTTGCTTCTTTAAGTTCAGGCCTAGTGAAATGGAAGTTTGGTCTTCCCTTTTTCGTCTTTTCCTCTCATGCAATTCTCCCAATTTTTACTATAAATAACACCAAGGATCATTTTGACTGTATCTGAAATTATGCCGCTTTGCAATATGATCGTAATTTCTGCTTCTCTGAAGTGAAGGGTTTTCCCAAACGTTTAAGTTGTATTTAAAAGTCCTCTCCAGCTCACTTCACATTGAGGATCCTGTACACTATTAAGAACAGAATGTATGATGTTACTTTAATTAGGGACAAAGAACAAAAGCCTTCAAAGACTTTATGTGAATTGATGGATGGGAAGATCTTATCTTTGCATGCCTTATAAACTATATTCCATTTACTGAAGACTTTAGAATTTACTTATCCACATTTGGTGTTTTTTTGTTTGTTTGTTTGATTTGTTTGTTTGTTTTTGCTTTAAACAAACAAAGAAACAAAACCTTCATGAAACTTGAATAAAAAAATATCAATAATACCACTGATCTCCAAGGAATAGCTTTGAACAATTGTTTCCCCACATTTGGTATGTGACAGTGACAACCATAATGAGAACTGTTAGCTTACACTTTCAGTAATATTTTGTTAGTTGTCACCATAGTTGTGTTGGAAAAGTCAGGTTAGGTTCTTTTTGCTTAAAATACTTTCTGGATCTTTGACTGCTCTACTCTAAAACTGATGTAACTTTACCATGCTCAGATAATGCCATTAGTTATGAGCAGGTATGCCTTGGGCTTCTGACATAGTTGCCAAATTGCAGTGGAGGCATAACTGGAGCATAATGAATCTGTTTAGAATTTCTCTAGAAATAAAATTTAGCAAACAGTTCTGTTGACTGAGAGTCTTCACCAACTCCAGCTTGCTCTCCTGGAGCTAAATGGACTTTGTTGTAAAATTAAAATAAAATAAATAAATCTCAATGTTGCCATTAGTTAAAGCAATCTGTAAAAGGAGCTAATTTCTCAAGGAAGATGGCACCATTTTTAAGCAGTATAATGTGCAGTCATAACAGTAAAAGACTGTTCAGCCACTGGCTGTTGATAAAATGGAGATCAGTGGCTTCCTGAGTCAAGGTCACAGATGACAAAATGCCAAAGGCCCAGAAGCAGGGACAGAACACCTAAATGTCAGATCTGATTCTGTCTTTCAATAGCAAAATAATTTCAATATTTAACTTCCTTTTCTGCCAGAGCCTTTGAGGTCTACAGAGGGTAAAAAGTCACTCAAGTCATTGTCTTCGTCAGTTTTAAATCATTCCAAGAGATGCAAATCACTTCCTAACAGGGACCCCTCCTGAGCTTTGTTTGCATTTTGTGGAATAATAATAAGGATTTTTTAAAGCTTTCCATTTGGCAAGGGGGATAACATCTTCTGTTCTCTTTGTCAAGTGACTTTTGAAAGAATATGTGGTACCTTTTGAGCATTGAAATGAAAGAGAGAATCACTAACTCTGCAGGGATTTTGAAAACAAGATATTGCAGATTAAAAAGAGTGTCTTGAAAAAAATTGCTTATGTGAGACTATTACAAAACATCATCTTTACAGACCTTGGCTCATGTTAGAACCACTTTACAATTATTGATCAATTCCAACAATGTGTCTGGTTAGTTTGGTGGTTTTTCATCATTATTTTAAAAATATTCAGTTTGTGCCCAGTCTTGGCTTGCCAACTTTAGAATTGAATTGCCAATTCAAGTCTTGCCAACTTTGAGAATTCAGTTGGCATTTTTGACTAAACATACATTTTATGATTGTACCAGATAACAATAGGCAAACATTTGGGCTGAAGAAAGAAGTATACCTAGTAGTATGTTGAATGATGTATCTACTCTAGATTGCTTTTAAGTAACTATGTGTTTAATCACAATGACAAAATCCCAACTGTGTACTACTTACATACCTTTACTGAAATTGGCAGTGGAGGGATAGGATCCAATTAGCAAGAGTTTCCTTGTCTAATAGAATAACATAAAAATTCCAATAAAGAGTTTATTTTCCACCAGCATTTATACTAATCATAATAAGCCCTTTCCAACTGCATCCCAAAGACAAGATGGTTTGCCAAGCAGATGGTGGAGAAAAGTTAGGCTGGCCAAAAACCAACAAATTCCATTTAATGACAAATTTTGAGGTTTCAAGATCTGTTTTCATTCCAGTGCAGAATGAAACCAAAACCTTCAGGAAATTTCTCAGACACATACATGAGCACACACACACAAGCACACGCACGTACAAGAAATGACTCCACAGTACACTCTACCTTGCCCTTTAGGACTTTCACCTGAGATATGAGAAATAAAAGAAGTACAGAGTGTTAAAAAAAAGAAAAAAGAAAAAAAAAAAAGAGGAAACAGAAAACAGCGTAGCAATACTACAAAGAAGCAGACAGTGGTATCTCTCCCCATCCTATTCATCTGTCTGAGATTTGGTAGTATGTGACAACTTCTGAAAGAATTCTGGTCTCATACAGTAGTTATGAGCCTGAGGGTTAGTTTTTAAGAACTTGGTCCGGAATTCAGTTTCTATAGATTTTAAGATCTAAGCAGACACACCTGGCTTCACGATCTTGGTCTGTGACAGTATTTTAGTGGTATTTCCATTAAATGTATATTTTCTAATTAAAAATCAGTCTATGGAGCTTGAGGACACATCTAGGTGGCACCTTAGAGCCCACTTTTTAACCTGTGGTCTGCATAATCGTCATAAGCAGCAAGTCATATTTTCAGACATTTCTAATGATGAGCATCCTTGGAAATTCAAACAGAATGTTGCTGATGGCCTGCAAGGCCTAAAAACTTATGAACTATTGACTTAAAAATTTAAGTGCTATTATATATTTGTGCTTTCGTAACATCAGGTAAAAAATAGAATTTTTGGTGTTGTCTTAGAAAAATATACCCTCTAACTAGAAGAAAATAAAAAGGTTTTCTTCCATCACATTATCCATTATTACTATTTTTTGCTATGTATGTTGTAAATACTATGGTGTTGGGATTGTTTTTCCTCTAATCTCTGTAAAATGCTCATCACAATATAATTCTAATCAAGGTCTAATGCCATAACTGATACCAAATGTGTGCATATAAATTTCTTGCATGAATGAAAATTCCCAAGTGAACATTCAGATTCCCAAATAAATTGTATGTATATAGGTATTGATACATGACTGAATATGCACTTATTTGCATCTGCATGCAAGTTGGAGATTTTTTTGGTACATATTTGGAGAAACAGTTATGCAAAAGAAATGTAGCAACATATTTCTGTCTTTGGTGGGAGCTATGCTGACAATTCAGAGAAGGAAAGGCAGGCACTTGGGTATCTTGCCTAGCTTAGAAGAGAAAAAAGTTTCAAAATAAACCATTGGCTCTGGGAGACTCAAAGGCTGCTGCAAATCAGAGGAATAAAGTGAATTTTAGAACTTGTCTAAAGCAAGACAATTCTCATTTAGTCAAAAGCCTTCTTCAGGATACCTATAATCCAAACATAGTTGTCTGTGGAGGAAGGCATCGTGTAATCTCACTTAGGACACCACCTGTAAAATACAGTTTGCTTGCTCACCACTGCCACTCCATAAACCGGAGGAGCAGAAGAGTGATTTGGCTGAGCAGAATCAAGAGGGTGAAAAAATAACTTAATAAAGTGGTTGACCAGCTGTCTTCACAGCATCTTGGTTTCTGTTGGCCCTGGTAGATTTAGGATACTGCAGTGCTCTACAAAACACTCCTTCATCTCAGTTTTAAAATGCTTCCTTGTGCCTTATCACATCAAAGCAAAGCATCTGCATGTTTCAGTCGTGGGGCATCATGTGTCTGGCTCCCCTCTGGCTCTCACTAATCCCCCGGATTATCACAGCTCTCTAAAGCAGCTCTTAAAAACCTTGTGAAAATAGGACTCCAAGTGGGTGTGTGAGAGGCAAAGACTGAAGCAATAAGGCTGCCTGCCTCTGTGGAATTCATATCACCATGTTACTCAAAATAAGGTGTTGAAAAGTCTGCTTCTGCACCAGCTGATCCCAGACAATATTGGCTCCCAGTGAGACAAAACAGGATTGAGTCCAGTCCATTCATTTGCTGTGGCTCATCCAAATGCAGCTGCAAGATATAGCTCATGCTGAGCACACCCATGCATTGCTCCTGAATGATCTTCCGTCATTTAATTTTTTTGCTCTTCTGTCCAAGGAGCAAGGGAGTCCTGCAAGGTGGTGCTCCAGAGGGCTGTGGTGGTTCCCATGGGATGGGGGCCAGCTGGACTTAGTGCAGGCTGTGGAGGGTGAGGAACTGAGAAGACTTTGCCATGGAGGTGGTGCATGACCCTTCCTGATTGTGAGAGGCTGTCCATTCAGTTCGGTAGGGAGGAGATGGCCTCACAAGGTAGGGCAGCTATCCCAGCAGCTCAAGTACTGTCAGTCCAGCACCCTGCATAAGCCCCAAATTCACATCAGAGGAAAGGAGCAAAGTAAAAAACAGAAGGTGAAGGTTTTAATATGTAAAGAAGACATTTTAAAAGAAGTTTAAAAGAAGTTTATGCAGAGAATGCGGCGCTTCCTCTGCCTTAGTTCTGTTGGCATTCTCAAAGGAAAATGAAAATCCCCATGAAAGTCATGATATTGAGAGCTAAACAGTAGTAATACCTAAAATCTTCAGTAGTCCATGAGGTTTCTTTTTTTCCTTTTCTCTCATTTAAAAATAAAAAAGATTATGCATGTCTGACATTGACATAAAGTCTGGGGAACTGACCTGTAAAGTAATTAGAAGAGGAATTCACCCTCTTCTCTGCCCCCCTCCCCAACCTTTCCCATCTCAAAGCCAGATCAGATGAAAGGCAAGCTCTGTTTACTTCCTGATCTGTCTAATTTCAGTAACAAGGACCATCCCGACTTCATCTTCCTGCAGCTGCTAGAAGTGAAACTCAAGAGGCTGCCCCAGGCACTGCAGCACCTTCTCAGAACTGCTTGACCTTAATGGATTAGCTTTTCCCTGAGCAGGTGGCAGTTTAACAAGAGGAGACAAACTTTTTACACTTAGGAGACTTCTGGTGAATGGCATCAAATATCAGAAGATTGAAACAGAGCAGCGACTTATGATGCCTTCCCACCTTAACCCTGTGCCACCTTAACCCCCTTGCTATGCACATAAGTTACGGCTTTCCAGTTAGGATCCTAAGTCCATTTATTAAGGAATCAAAGTAAAAATGGCCTTATTTTCTTAACATGTCATACTCTCACAAATCCTATTGAATTAAAGGAGAGCAATTGGTGCTTTGATTTCAGTCTGCTTAGGTCTGAGTGTCTGAATAGGGTGTTAGGAGTATTACTTCAGGCTCTTCATTTTGTAAGTATGTGCCATAGTAAATACATCATAGTAAAATCAATAATAATTTATTTTTGCTTATGAAGATGTTATGCTTATGAAGTTCTACCAAATAATTCACAATTTAAACCGTCAATGCCAAATGCATTGTAGTATACGCTTTCAGTAGGCATAAAAGTAAAACAAATTGCTGGTTTACATATATATATATATATATATAAAAATAAAAGCATAGTTGTTTATTGATTCCTCTTGCAGAAACATGCTCTAGCAACAGCCAAGTTTCTACATTGTTCGTGTGTTTCCACTGTCTACTATGATCTGTTTGTTTAAGGATTTATCATAATAATTACAAGTCAAAACTGTCAAACAGATGTCTAAGACCTGATAGCCAGGTGTCACATACCATATCAAAACCTGAAGATAGAGATACTTTTACCAAGGATTCATTGTAGTAGGTCAGCATTTCCAGAGGAGCTTAGTACCTGCAGGTCTCATCGCGATGATTTAGAAGATGAGATTTTGTATATTTTGAAACACAACAGTGCCACATATGACTGCATTTTCTAATCAGCAGCTAAGAGATATGAGATTGGTTAAAAAAGACCAAGTGAAATGCAGTGATAAAATGTCTTGTTTGTTGTAAATGAACCTGCTGCTTTCTGAATAGTTTGTTATTGTCAGCTATAGGACTATTATAGACATATGCATACACATACATTGATGGTCAGACTTGATGATCTAGAAGGTCTTTTCCAACCTAAATGATTCTATGATTCTATATGCATATACATGTTCATATACGTGTTTTTCTATATGCATTTCTGTGTAGCGTTCCATACATTTAATGCATGCACTCAGTAAGTTCACTGATGATACCAGGTAATGATCTGCTTGAGGGTAGAAAGGTTTGCAGAGTGATCTGAATAGACTGGATCAACATTAACATTCAACATTAACAGTCAACAAGTCTAAATGCTGGGTACTGCACTTGGGTCATACCAAACCCATGCAGCGGTGTAAGATTGGGGAAGAGTGGCTGGGAAGTTGCGTAGCCAAAAACTGGGGGTTCTGGTCGATAGGCAGCTGAACATGAGCCCAGGTGTCCAAGAAGGCCAATGGCATCCTGGCCTGCATCAGAAATAGTCTGGCCAGCAGGAGTAGGGGCTTACTGTCCCCGTGTATGTAGCAGTGGTGAGACAGCACCTTGAATATTGTGTTCAGGTTTGGGCCCCTCGCTATATGAAGGATATTAAATTGCTTGAGTGTGTGCAGAAAACAGCAATAAGCTGGTGAAAACAAGACTTATGAGGAACAACTGAGGGAATTTTGGTTGTTTATTCTGTAGAAGAGGAAGCTGAGGGGAAACCTCATCGTTCTCTACAGCTGCCTGAAAAGAGGTTGCAGAGAGTAGGATGTCAGTCTCTTTTCTTAGGTGACAAGTGATAGGACATGAGGAAATGGTCTCAACTTACACCAGAAAGCATTAGAAGGGATATGTGGAAGAATTTCTGCCCAGAGAGGGTGGTCAAGCTGGCTGCCCAGGGAAGTGGTGGATTCTCCATCCCTGGAGGCGTTTAAGACATGTGGATGTGACACTAAGGGACATGGTTTAGTGATGGGACTTGGTAGGTCAAGTTGACGGTTGGACTTGGTGATCCTGAATGTCTTTTCCAACCTAGATGATTCTATGATTCTCTATACCTATACCTATTCGTGTATATACATGCATATTCATGTCTCTGTATATATCTGTAGGGGTGTGTTTGTGTGTGTATATACATACATACTGCTACCAGATATTTATTTCTGGGCTGCACTAGTTTAAGCATCTCTATCAGAGGAATATGTTTTGTGTGTTTTAAAGTTGTCACATGAAATTATTTCAGTGTGAAAGTGTTGACATACTGTTACTCTGCATTTGCTTAAAACCTGTAGTCATTCAAGATCAAGGACATTATCCCTATAAAAAAATAATGTCCTTGAGAAGCATTGCTTCCAGAAGCACAGTCACGTGTTTGTCCAGTGATATCCAACTTTTCTGAACACATCTGGCTCTGTATTGTCTTGTCCCTAAAGAGCTGTATAGCTATTATACTGTTCATTAATATTAAAAGCACAGTTATACTTTTCACCCCCAGCATAGTTCATCTATTTTTACAGATCTGTATGTCAGCTGTTTTAACTGAGACTGTCTCCCTGACTAGTACATCACATATTCATATCGTATTTGCATGACTTTCTGGACACATCAAAATTGTAAAGCTGCATGTCCTACTTGCACACATTTGTGAAGATTTTTTTTTTTTTTTTAGTATGGTTGAATTCCCCAGGGCCTGTGCAAAACAACTGAAAGAAAGAAAGATCAGCAAAGATAGGATCAGTGGATTTCTCTCCCAACGTGGTGGGGGCCCCTTAGTCAGCACTTGCTGGTGTTGTGGCCATGCTGGTTTTGTGGGCAGTGATGTATAGCTTTGCAGGTATAACCACATTAAAATACCTCACATCCTCTAGTGCAAGAAAACTACTGTAGAACATACCAATAAAAAGGGCAGTGGATGCTTCATCTTTTCCTCAAATAGCTTTTTTTTTCCTCTCTTCACAGTAGATCTATGCTTGAGGGCTTCATGCCCTTAAAGACTGTTTTTGTGTACAACATAATTATTGCAGCCCCAGCCCAATGGGGTTCTTTTTCACAGAATATCACAGGTACTGCACATCTTGGGAGATGATGGGGGCTTAAAAAAAAAAAACAAAACACTTCCTCTCCCACATACTCAGCGAACAAGACATTTTCTCTTTCAAAGTAGAGAAATTAAAAATATCTCTTTTCCTTAATTCAACCTAATTTGCAACAAAGCAGTGGTTTCCTATAAATTAGACAAGTTTCAAAAGTAACAAAATATAAGAAGGTCAAGATTATTTAGTCTTGTGTCACCTGAATAGTAACAAAAAAATACTGCCTTGAAAATACCCTGGAAAAATAAAATAAAATACTGTTTTAAGAAATTAAGGACATATACATAATATACATGCAGTTCTGGAATGAATTTAATTATAAATTTCCCCTGCACCTGTGAATCTGGACAAACCTCAGTCATGACAGACCAAAAAGCAATGCTGGAGTTTGCAATCAGTCAGTTTGCTTCTAACTTACAAGATGTCAAATCAGGCAAATAATCATTCCTTGAAAATTTTCAATGACTAATCCCTAAGATATCAATGATGCAAAACAATAACTTTTTATTTTTATTTTATTTTATTTATTTTATTCTATTTTTTAATTTTGAACGTCCAGCAATCTGAACAAGGGAGAGATTTTGTAGTAAAGTGAGAAGAATATCTTTTGGCTGCATCAGAAATTTCATATATATTCTAGCAAGATGTATTTGAGGAAATCCGGGAAATTTTTGACATTCCCTTAGTTTTTGTGATATATAGACTAATTAATGGGTGACATCATTTCTACAATACAACAGGTAGATTTTTTATTTGTGGCAAATATAATAATGATAGTTTCTTTCATTAACTTTTAGTAATAATCTTTATTTAATAATTAATACAAATATAATTTAATACAGTACAAATTAAAAGTATTATTCATTTCTCCGTAATGTTTCAGAAACCCCTGTCAGAAATGATAGTAATTGCTTACAAAATATATACATTAGTCAGATCATACATAGACATTGGCTTTGCAATACCTAAGGCCCTGATCCTGTCAACATTTTACAACACAGTTTACTATTCTTAATGCTTCCTCTGAATTTGTCAAAAAAAAAAAAGTCAGATTTAGTCCATGTCCTTGATGATTATAGCCTAAAACATCCTGCATTTATTTTTATTTGGTATTTTTCACTGAATTTCATACTAAGCTTTGGTTATATTTTACCCAGCAATCCTTCAACACTCACCATTTAAATGATGGTATTCATTTTACAGACTAAAATAATATATCAATGTTCCATAGTTAAACTATGAGACTTTTCCCATAATGAGCTAGACAGACAGTTCCCACCATCAAAAGCTCCGTTGACTAACACCTCACCATATTAAATTGGGCAGAGGTATTCCCTGAGCATCTCTGCAGTAGTTTTGAATTAACCCTGCACAGTCTTGTGGTACTTACATTAGCACAGTAGATAGCTCATTCTTTTGCTGTGAGACTGCAGCATCTTCCAGAAGTCAACCCTTTGCCAAAATGAAGCTTCTACCTTCAGTTAAAAACCTTCAGTTAAGTCAAAAGCCAATAACATTCAATATATAGTACAGCTGTTCTGACACCACCATTTAGTAAGGTCTATATACCTTTCCTTAAAATATGGTTTGGTACATAACTCATCTTCCAAAATCACTGTGCAATAGCAATTATGCTTTCCCAGTGGTTTATAATTTTAGTAGAGGAAAGATAAGATCATTACATATGGCCAAATCTTAGCATAAAGAAAATTAAATGTAGTTGCAGGTTCATTCCAGAAGTTAAAAAGGAAAATATTAGTACTTTTCCAGTCTTAATTTAAAATTCTCATTGTTCTGTCATATAAAGTTGTCTCAAGAGTAAGGTGTATGACTACACGTATAATATTAAGATGGGTCCTCCAGTGCAAGTGAGTACTTGATGTCTTTAAAAGTGCTAATTATTAAGGTGCACGTGTACTGGAATATTTGTTTTTCTCTGTAACCATTGGAGACCATGGCATTTTCAGTTTAGATGCTTCCTACCCACAGGAAAGGAGTAGCAAAGAGCACTGAGCTTTTAATAAAACAATAACAGCTTTTCATCTTCCTTAGTCAACAGTTGGAAATGACTGAAACATGAAGTATAAGGAAAAGATGAAGAAAGTCTAACAGGAAAAAAAAAAAAAGTTTCTCTTTTCCTTTAGCTATCCCCTTATCAGGTGTTTTGTTTTCCAGTTTTAACTCCAAATCCACAAGCCCCAAATCTAGCTAGTAAGATGCTGATTTGGTACTAGAATAGAGGACCTTCTGTTGTAAGAGGATCTGCTGCTGGTTATACCCATTGCTTATCAGTGGGTATTAATTTCTCGGGCCTTTTGGATTTCAGTCCACAGGTTTTCACAGTTCTCACATTTCTCTAATGCTTGCTGTTTGGAGCAAATGAGAAAATTACAGAAAAGACTGGGTGCCTGTTATAAAATATCAATTCTGAAGTGGAAAAGAGATTGGTTATTATGACTATTTTTTTTTTCAGGACACTTGACTGTACTGGGTAAACTTCAAATGCTGCAAAGCAAGCTGTTACAATAACTCTCTGTGGGGAAAAGGTCTGAGTTGGAAAAAAAAAATCAGAGAGAGAGTAAAAGCTCTGCAGAAAAATGTCTTTCCTCACCTTGGGATAGTTGCTTAATGTTACATAAGCCACTGGTTGCTACTCATACATGTTACACCATATTATGTATGCTTAAAACAAAAAATCCATTTGCATCATGTTGCTAAGAAACTTCATCCCAGGCCTGACAAAGTTAGCAGAATAACTCCTTTGACTCTTGCAGATGCTGTTACAGGGCTTCAAGATGATCAAGCTCGTGAATGCAACTCTCAGAGCTTAAAAATGAAAAAATACTCCTGAACTTTTAATCCTAGAAATCTTCACTCGTGTCAGCAAGAAGCTGAGTATTTTTATAAGGGACTTATCTCTTCAGATGATGGAAAAACCACCTAGTTGAGATATATATAAGAAACAACAACAGCAAAATAAAAATAAAAATAAATAAATAAATAAACAACTCGATAATTTGATATTTATCCAAAATAAACACAAACCCTGAAGGACTTGTCATTGGTGGGTGTATCAGGCATTAAAATACTGCAGCTTAAAATGTTATCTTCTGTAAACCTCATGACATTTTGGGTTGTTTGACATGTTTACAGAAGTAAGATACTCTCTTATGGTTTTGGTATTCCCCCCCCCCTCACCACCACCACCATTCTGCTGCTTTTGGAAAACGTTCAAATAACTTCATAATTTTCTGCCTCCCAAAACTCCCTCCAAATTTCCAGTTGCCTGTAATATTCTGCTTTATTTCCTACCTTAACTACTGTATAATTCTGTCATGCTCTGTTGAACAGCCACTGAACTTGCACTTGTTTCTGTTCATTGATAAAGACAACAGTATTCTATACTAGATCTGGTCCTGCAGAGTGCTGATCACATCCTTGCATTTAGACATAGTGATCAAGTTTCTCACTTTCCAAAACATCCGCTGAGAAATTTGTACTGCCTAATAATCTGGTTTTATATATCTCACCTGGCATTTCATTTGTAAAGTGGTTTGAGAAAAAAAAATAATATTGTAGAGAACTTGTCACTTAATGGACTAAAACACCTTCAAGACCCTTTTTCCTCCTCTTTTTAAAAAATAATTCTCTGTTGATTTAAACTCAGCTTGTCTAAGGCTTCTGAGCACATGGTGAAACTTGTTTTAAAGAGATTTTGCTTGCCTTGGGTTTCTCAAACTCTTGACTCCATCTCTGACTCATTCCATGTGGGAGTATTTGCAAAATTCTTAGGCTCACCCAGTCTTTGACTGACATCACCATTGTTTCCTTGCTATTTATATCTACCTTGTCAGGGCTAGCAAGTACAGCACAGCGTGTCAATTTGGAGTCAATTTTTCATCAATGTTATGCAGCTTGAAGGTTTTAGTGATGTCTTTAAAGCTGCTTAGTTGATCTTTATATGGAAGATTAAATAAATGCTACTTGAATTAGAACTGGCAAATCTGAAAGATTTCTAGTCCTCCTTCTTCACCACCTTACCAGCAGTAAGTTGCTTTCCAGAATTTCAGCCAATGCCTACACATCATGTATTCACTGATATTCTCATGATTCACCCCAGAAGAGGGAGGGTGGCAGGGAAATTTTGAGAAAAGTATGGACTAATAGAACTGTACCTTGCCACAGTTTTTATGTATAACCTTGTGCAAATCATTCACTCTTTCCATCCTTGCAGTCCATGTCTGTAGCTGGAGATTCAGAATGCATTTCTCTCTGACTTGCAGAACTCAGTTAATGACTGATGTAGTGGTGGAACAAGAGCAAAGTTCAAACAAATCCTGAGGGAGAACCTGAAAAGTGGAGTTAACCTCTATTCTGTTGCTGTCATCAAAAAGGGACAAGTAAATATATAGGTTACTATTATGTTTAATTAACTCTTGAAGGCTCTAGGCACTATGGCCCAAATCCAGCTTCCACCTCTGCAGGCTTTGAAGTGCTGTAGGAAGCATGTTCTATGGTAGCGTAATCAATTTATTCTCATAAGGTGAGAGTATTTTAATGAAGGAAAGGATGATCAACGGATGTTTGCCAGCGTGCTTGGCTTTGCTTCCCAAATGTTCTCATTGCTGGCTTTAAACCAAGCCAAAATATCCATTTATCCACCCAAATACTCCTTACTCATGGTGGGAGGTAAAAGAAGATGGTAGAATGAGCAATAAAGATCATGTTTCCTCAGTTTTCCATCCCATCTTATGTCCTATTCCATTCCCTAGAGTACAGGTCTCACCAAAACTTCACAATTTGTTGTTGTTGTTGTTGAATTCTCTTTGCTCATTCCACAGCCAAACCTACTTGTGTTCTAGTGCTCTGGCAAGCAGTTGCAGCATTTTGTCCCAAAAATAGAGCTGCTATCACAGTCCGTGGGATCTGATGTATGGAGTAGTCTAAAACAGCTCAGTAACCACTTGTTGAAATTCTTGCTTGGACAGCTGGTTGGTGCCTCAGTCAGCTGCTGATTGCTACTTCAACCCTATTCCCTGCTTATACATGGACGACTTCCTATTAGACAGTTTTATGTTCTTGGCACAAGAACCAAATGCTGGAGCAAATCTCTCCCAACCGATCATACTACACTTAAAACTTCCGCTCCTTGATTACTGAGGAAATTATTAGAAGAAGAAAGTCTGTAGATCTTTCATCATGCCTGCCTTAACTTAAGGGAGGTCAGTAATGGTAAGGGGAGGAGAGATTTGAACAGCCATTTAACTTTCTTAAAAGCTCTTATTCCACTGTTTTCTCTATCTTGCTTATTGTCTGCTACCTAATTCCATATCAAGTTCTTCAACACAGCATGCAACCTCCCACAGGCTTTTAAAACTTTGTACAAGTCTGCATCTGGAAGCTGCATTTGTTAGACCTCGTTTTCCCCTTTCACAAACCTGGAGTATTTCATTTTCAAAATCAAATGCATTGCTGCTAAGACTTTCATCCGCACTTTATGTTCTCTACTCTTTTCCCACTGATGTGAATGAAACTGCATAGTATGCTCAGGTTTACTACAAACACAACTCTTTTCTGAGTCCACCCTAAAATATATGAAACTACAATTACCAGAGAGGGTTTAGGTCATTTCAGGTACTGTTGTGACTTTGGTATTGGTAGTATACAAAGTGAGAAGTAGTTTAAAAAGTATTGTTTGATAGGGAATGAAGAAGCCCCTAAACTAAAGCAGTGAAAACACCTTTCTCATACCTGCAATAGAACATGTTACTTCTATTCTTTGGAGTGGATTTCCGATGCAAAGAAATACAAGTTTCACTTACTATATTTTAAATCAATTACTTAAAAACAACAACAACAACAACAAAAACAACAAACACAACATATGGACAGTGAAGTTGCTGTTACCGTGGAAATAACAAGTCTTAAACTGCACATAGTGGGGAGAAAACCTCTTTGGCAAGGATTCAGATAATCTCTTATTTGGCGCTGAATTTAGACACTAGCATTGAAAGAAACAAATATGGAAACAGTTATAATCAATGCCCATTTCCAATACAGTTAATATTTCACATAAAAGCATTTCTCGGGACAAATAAGTAGGGTTTAGAACCATATTTTAAAATACATTTTGCTTTAGCTTCCCATGCCTCTGTCTTCAACCTGTATATATAGGCAAAGGCTCTGTTTCCGGAAGGCTCTTTCAGGTATCAGAGCCTAATCTTGTACATGCAGTTTTGTGCTCACTATTCAGTGCAGGCACCACCAGGAGATCTAACATTTGGAAGTGAAAAAAATCTTTATACATGCAAATCAAGCAGTTTGATATCTAAATGCCAACAATTGTATTTGTAACTGCTGATACCCACATTCCTTTAGGCTAAGACTGACAGATCAAGCCTTTAGGCTACAATTTTCAAAAGCTTAGGGATTTATATGCATAATTCCCAGCATCAGAAAAGTAAACTAGGCACCCAGGTCCTTTAGTCAACTTCAAAGATACTAGCTTTTCCCAAAATCCACTCAACCTCTTCCTTGTCCTATCAGCATAGAGAATGAGTGGACAAATTTAGGAAACAATTCCTCTGAAAGAATGGCCATTTGAAATAAACAGCATGCTTAGATGAATGAACCTGTCTGGCCAGAGGAAGAAAGAGAAATTGTTCTCAGATCTTAAAGTAAGGAAAAAGGCTGATCCTGAGGAAGAAGAAATGACAGAATAAGGCTGACAGGGTTCTCTCCAACTCCCAAATACAAGCTAAATATGATTATCTGCCTCACGGCCCTAGAGGACTTCCAGTAGTTTCAAGGAGAGTATATCTGTTGTTTCTTTTCTCTGCAGCAAAGTTTTTCAATAGTGTGAATAATGCCCTATCAATGTGGTGTTTTTTTCTCTTTCTTTTTTTTTTTTTTTTCTCCTGACTATTGGCTATTGCAATATTCCATTTTATTTCATATTTTCTGTGCCATGTAATTTGGGCCTTGTACACAGTGTTAATACATGCAATAATTATAATTCTCCTTGACTGCATCATATTTAAAGGTGTAAGCTTCTCAATCCATCTCCTTGAGGCAAGATTACCCAGGAGACAACCCGCACATTACAGATGGAGCTGCTCTGATCCCATTAACTGAACAGTGAGGGGAGCATTTGAATCACAGACTCCAGGGCCTAGTGAAACCCTGATCTCATTAAAAGCAAAGCTGGCAAGACTGTACCATTGGGGTGCTACTTTGGGTGTACCTTTGAACTTAAGGCTGCGTCCAATGCGTAAGCTTTGAGTGAAGGTAGGACTGAGACATTGGGGTGAGGTCCCTCACACCATATCCACCTGTGCCTGTGAACTTCTGATGCTTCCTGCCAGACACCTCTCAGCAATTTCTGAAGGTGCCAGGGGGCTCAAACCACCAAAGTAAGGCACAGAAGGAAAATAAAAGAGCAGACAACTTAAAGCCAAGTGGATTAATTAAATAATCTATATATTTACCAGTGATAATTCTACTGCAAAAACCTCTAGGGTTAGACATTTTATAGGGATTTTAATTTCTTAATTTGGAGGATTTGGAGGCCTGGAGATTCCCGTTTTTTTTGTTTTGTTTTGTTTTTGTTTTGTTATTATTATTATTTTGATGGAATTGTCATGGTGCAGGCTTTGTCTTTTGGGCTGTTTACTGTCAATACAAACATCTGTCAAGGACAAACTGTAAGACAGTCCCATCACGTATACATCCCTCTGCCATATTACATCATGCAGTTCATTGATTTTGGTCGTGCTTAAGAAATTTGGTTTATATCTGTGATTTTACCAATGATACTTCCCTTTTCCATAACTAATACAAGAGACTTTTTTTTTTTAGCAAAGTTTGCAATTTGTTGTGTGATCTGCTATGGGGAAAAATATTCTATACAAGAATTATAGAATCATAGAATCATAGAATCATAGAATCATAGAATCATAGAATGGCCTGGGTTGAAAAGGACCTTAAAGACCATCTAGTTTCAACTCCCCTGCTCTAGACAGTGTTGCCAACCACTAGAGCAGGCTGTCCAGAGCTGCATCAAGCCTGGCCTTGAATGCCTCCAGGGAAGGGGCATCCACAAGCTCTCTGGGCAACCCGTTCCAGTGCCTCACCACCCTCTGAGTGGAAAACTTCCTCCTAATATCTAACCTAAATCTCCCGTCTTAGTTTAAAACCATTCCCCCTTGTGCTATCACTATCAACACATATAAACAGGCATTCCCCCTCCTGTTTATACACTCCCTTCAAGTACTGGAAGGCCGCAATGAGGTCTCCCTGGAGCCTTCTCTTCTCCAAGCTGAACAATCCCAGTTCCCTCAGCCTTTCTGCATAGGAGAGGTGCTCCAGCCCTCTGATCATCTTAGTGGCCCTCCTCTGGACCTGTTCTAAGAGCTCCACATCCTTCTTGTGCTGGGGACCCCAGGCCTGCACACTGTATTCCAGGTGGGCTCTCACAAGAGCAGAGTAGAGGGGGACAATCACCTCCCTCTCCCTGCTGGCCATCCCTTTTTTAATGCAGCTCAGGACACAGTTGGCAGTTGGCCTTCCGGGCTGCAAGCATGCACTGCCGGCTCATGGCCAGCTTCTCGTCCATCAGGACCCCCAAGTCCTTCTCCACAGGGCTGCTCTCAAGTTCTCCTTCTCCCAGTCTATATAAATACCTGGGATTGCCCCAGCCCAAGGGCAATACCTTGCACTTGGCCTTGTTGAACCTCATTAGGTTCTCATGGGCCCACTTCTCCAGCTCCCTCTGGATTGCATCTCTTCCCTGTATTGTATCAACTGCACTGCTCAGCTTGGTGTCATCTGTAAACTTGCTGAGGGGGCACTCGATTCCGTCATCTATGTTGTTGATAAAGATGCTGAAGAGCACCGGTTCCAAGACCAACCCCTGAGGGACACCATTTGTGACCGGCCTCCACCCAGACATAGAACCATTGCTCACAACACTTTGACTGCGACCAGTCAACCAATTCTTTATCCACCTAACAGTCCATCCTTCAAATCCATACCTCTCCAATTTAGAAAGAAGAATGTGGTGAGGGACCATATCAAAGGCTTTTCTCAAGTCCAGGTAGATGATATCCATCGCCCTTCCTTTGTCCACCGATGCCGTCACTCCATCATAAAAGGCCACCAGATTGGTTAGACAAGATCTGCCTTTGGTGAAGCTGTGCTGGCTGTCTCTGATCACCTCTTTATCTTGTGCATGCCTTAACATGTCTCCTAGGAGGATCTGCTATTCTCACAACTGCATTTTCCTGGAATTAGACAGAAACTTTTTCCTTACAATTATATTCTCTTTTGACAGAAACAATACAGTGATATCATGTGGGTCAGAAGTAGCAGAACATGTCAGTATGCCTGCATACTTTGAAAATACCTGCTATTTGATTAAATCCAGTTTATTGCAGGGGTAAAAATAATACTTATGGAGGAGTATTTTGAAAAAGGCAAGGATAAGTCATTGCTCACAGCAATGTTTTAGCATTTATCCAGACAGTCAATGTATGTCGGAGAGATCTGAGGCAAAGAAAACATCTCAAATTTCTCTCTACTTAGGTTGCAAAATTTTAGAAAAAGACTGCCTAGATCCACCCTTAGCACATCAGCAACTCTGGGATGTCCATATCTGCATAATGTGTTGTTTTATTTTTTATTTTTATTTTTATTTTTTTTCCTCAGGGAAATACTACAGAGCTAGATGAGAACAATGTATACTGCACTGCTACTCCCCATATCCCAGGCAGTTTCTCAGTTTAGACACAGTCTCAAGAGTCTTTACTGAGATCGTCAATGTTACAGAGCAGAGCTGCTGCAGAGCTGACGACTTCTGTGCATGGGAGGGTTGAGTTTGTGGAAAGAGGGTACTTCCCTTTATGCAGGAGAATGGACAGTCTGGGCCAGTAATAACATGCATCCATAGTACAGCATGAAAGAGGTTTCTTGACAAAGAGTATTGCTTGTTTTCCTTTGTGTCTTCTCAGCTGTCAAATGCTGACTTCTGCCTCTTCTCTCTCATCACCAGCTCCCACTCAGTGTGCCTCCTTAACATGCTCTGTGATGGTGACACACACTACATTGAACCCTACTGGAGTCTGAAATTCCCCAACATGAGACAAATAAACAGCCTTTTTTTTTTCTTCTTTTTTTTTTTTTTTTTGGTCTCATTTCATTTCCCAGACTGACATGCTGTAAAATAAAATAAACAAGAATTTTGAAACTTACGTTGAACAACACTGGTGTGGTATGCAGAAAATATGTTGTGAAACAAATGCTTTGAATTAGGACAAATGCAAAGGCTTAGGGGTGATTAATAGCTACTGCAGTCAAAGACTTCTGAGATATTTTTTTTTGGTGCCGTGGGCCAGAATAAAATTTCAAACATATTAATTAACAATAATGTGCATGTTTGTTGCTGAACCATTAAGCAAAGGAAAGTAAGTGCTAGAACAAGCCAAGAAACACTTTCGGATACTCTGTCACAAAGAAATCAAAGCAAGAGTACCACTGTCAGCCTCTGAATTAATTGGTCTGTAGGAGTGGATAACTTTGAAGATAGGGAGGAATGAAAGACTGATAGACTAAGGATAGATTTCATTTGCTAGTCATGTACCAATATTTGATTGATAAATTGATCCAGCTTGACTGATGAAAAGCTGTATCAGCCCCATGTGGAATCAAGATACAAACATGTCCAATCTGGTAAAAATTTTCATCTGCACAAAATAACCAAGCTAGAAGTATGTGAATAGGATCTCTACAACTGGGAGAATTCCTCTTTGTACAAATAATCACTTCCTTGTGGTGAATTTTTGCACATATATTTGAGATTTTTTTTTAATTTATTTATTTTAATCAGTCTATCTATTAGGAATGGGTTGTACAGTTAGCCTTTTTACCTCCTTGTTGACCTGAAATTTCATACGATGAAGACAGAGATAATAGAAATTTATTGACCTTCTTTTATCATCTGTTCACACAAAGTTCCTTGAAGGTAAGGAATTGGCTACCACCCAGAAAAATCACCTGCCCTTGTGAGCCGGTAATTAAGTAACTGTTTGTTTGACAAAAAAGTCTGGCAATTACCAAGGAAAAGGTCTCTTGTCATCTCATTATTGACAGGAAAAAGTGCTCAGCTACCTCAATGGTTCCAGGAGAAAGATGGGATGCCAGGTGGTAAAGTGAAATCCATATAAGTTTTTAGACAAGGAGAAAGGCAAGAATCTGAATAGATTCAGATAAATAGGGAGAAAATTCAGGTAAATGAGTGAATATGCTTATTTCGGTATCTGCTTGGGCTCTATTCGTCTTTTATCGTAAACTCTGGGTTAGTGGCATAAAAAGTTTTTGAAAAGCTGTTCTGTTACTTGCTTCACAGCACCTACGAAGAGGAAGAGGTAGATTATACATCAGATCTATTACAAAGGTGGTGAAAAATGATGAGTTTAAAAGCAACTGGGCTATAGAGAGGGAACAGTGCTGATCCCATTGGCCACACTTGGAGTAATATTCTCCTCTTTACTTTGTATATGCCAAAAGACTGGGACCAAAGAGCCCAAATTGAAAGAGTAACAAAACATACTCTAATCAAGAGAAGTAGAAAAGCATGAATGTCCAGTATGGTGAGACCCACCACTATAGACTTGAAAGTGACAAGGGACAGTTAGTTATTAATTAGTCCCTTGTTTCCCTAATGTTGACAGTACCAAGGAGTTTCTCCATCCATTTTCTCTCTTGTATGGAGCAGAAGCAGGTATTTAGATGTCCTCTGAAATTTCTTGAACTCTAATTCAGAGCAGGAGACTCATGCTGGGGAGTGAAAAGGATGCCTATGAAACTGCTCTGCAAGGAAATGGGAAGCCTGAGGAAATATCTTCAGTTCTGTCCCCACATTGTTGCTTGGTCTGGGTAATTCTCTAATAGCTCACAGCAGTAAGAAACCTATCTTTTGCCTTCCCTGGGAGAAAAGAGTCCAGGAACAAAGATACTGACTGCTTCAAACCAAGGGTGGTAAGAGAGGCAGAAGTTACTAAAGATACATCCAGAAATTGTATTGTTTAAGTTCCGTCTTCTGGAGTCATTAAATTATGCAAAGCATCCATGGCTTACTTTTTTAGAGCATGTTTGAAGTGACAAGTTGGAAGCAGGATCAGCAGCTATAAAGCACAAGAGAAACAAAGGAAACTCCTGGGTTCATTGGCTGGTGGGATTTAAATCCCCTGATTTGGGTAAGGGGCTAGTGGGGCATTCAGGAATGCTTTTCTTTAGCAATATTGAGCACTTCCTCTAGAGGTCTTCTCTGGCAAGCCCTAGCATCAACTCTGATGATGCTGTTCCCTTGCTATTGTGATACAGTTTTGCTTCGTACCAAGACTGTGTGAATGACTAGGAGGTCATACTTCAGAGATATTATTCCAAAGCCAGTAGAGCCCTGTGGCACAAGACTGAACTTGACCACATGATGCCATTATTGCTGAAAAAAAACGCTGCCCGAGAATTCACCTCTTCACTTCTGGTCCCTTTTGGAAACCAGACGAAGAGCCTTAGCTGTCAAGGCCTTTCCAGCCACAGCCTGCTCCTGGAAAACCTCAGCTATGCAGTATACATGTCCATTACCACCAATGTGATGCTGTCACACAGACCAGCCCTTTGGTTCTAAGTCCCAAGCGCCAAGCATTTTGTGTCACTTAACACCACACCTTTCTTTCAGGAAAGTGGAAGACAACCTGTGATTACTCCAGTGCTTAAAAGATAATGTTGGGTCTCTGTAAGTAAGATCAAAGTGGTAATGAGATCTTAAGTAGCACTTGAGGAAGTTACAGTTTTAAAATAACAATGGAGGTTTCTCATATTCTCTGCTTTAATTGGTATGCGACGTACAGCTGGCTTGTGGCTGTTGGTTTCTTAAAGCTTTCCTTGATAAACAAATGAAATGCTGCATTTTCTTGTTGTCCAGTAACAATTTATAATCAAGAAGCAAGAAATCAGCATCCTAATCAGACCCCCACACACACTTTTTTTTCCATGGTTTTTGAAGGGTGATTGCAAATACAGTGTTTTGCTTTCTAAGCTATAAAAGCATTTTTAAAAGTTCAAATATACTTAATCCATAAAACTAATTTACAGCTGTGCAAGTGTGAAAAACAAAGGTCACCAATTAATGGCTTGAGTTATTTAAAAATAACTGAGGTAGGCACTTTTCCTCATGATTTTTGATGACTTTTCACATGCAAATGTTGGCCTACATTGTACAGGAGCTTACAAAAAGTAGACTCATGCAGATATGGAAATCCTTGCCCAGTGTTGTAAAGAGAAATTTAATATGCACTCTGACTACACTGTAATGCTGTCATAACCTAAAGTACATCTGTTATGCATGAGCATTATCCTAAGCATGTGAATGGCTGTGAAAAGTCTTGAGAAAAATTCTGGAACTAGTGAAATAAATGCCCAAACTTCCCATTGACTTTGGATGAGAAACAGGTTTCTACTGACTTGTAATATTTGACAACTGTTACTACCAATGTTAGATAGACCAAGAGCTGTTTTATTTAATCAAACATTGTTACTTCATCCACCTGAAGTGGTAGTTTGTTTCTTGTTGTTTCATTAAACAGAGTAATTTTTCCCATATGATATCTAATAAACATGTTATTTGTTAAAGACAGTTTAGTACTACACTTACATGCATGCTTAATAGCAAAGCTCACTGAAACCCATTTGCTGAATTGAAAATTCAAAAATATTTTTTATTGAATTAGGCACATACCCTATGATTTGACTGGATCATAGCCTTAGCTATCATATCAGTGACAGGGCATAATAGTGTGTTTATTTGATTATGTTTTCTTGATTGTCACTGAAATTCACCTGAAACGTCTGGTTCTACAGAGATGTACAGAACAACCATGTTGGGGAACACACATTCTGGAAAAAAGTCTAAGGTAGAGCAGTGGTGGGAAAACTGTGCCACCCATGCCCTTCTGGAAGTTGTGTTCATAGAAGGAAGACAGTTACACCACAGAGTAGTCAGCAATAGGACATGTCCTGAAATGGGAAAATAAATGCTTGCTAACAGGGTTTCCTAGACGTACTCGAGAATAACATATGTGGTCCCAGAGAGAAGGTTAAGCCCTGCCCAAGCACCGCATTTTATGTGAATAATATCAAAGACTTTAATCGTGATCTGGTAATACTAGCTCAATTGTATCTGTGCAGATACTATAGCTTTATTAGGTACGCTCAACTATAGATCATAGCCCAGGAAAGGGAGGGGGAAAGGGGTGAAGAGCTGCTGATTATTCACATCTTTAAAGGAATCCCTTATGAAAAGTTTAAGACATTATATTAAGGGAGGAGAAATTATCTGTTCCCCAAAAGGTTCAATGCAGAGTAGACGAGCATTTTAATTGGTTGAAATAATGCTTCTTTTTCTTCCTTCCTTCCTTCCTTCCTTCCTTCCTTCCTTCCTTCCTTCCTTCCTTCCTTCCTTCCTTCCTTCCTTCCTTCCTTCCTTCCTTCCTTCCTTCCTTTCTCTTTCTTGCCTTTCTCCCTTTCTTTCTCTCCTATCTTTTCTCTCTTCTTTCTTTTCTTTCTCTTCTTTCTTTTCTTTCTTCTTTCTTCTTTGCCCTTTTCTCTTTTTATCTCTCCGTTTCTCTCATTCTTTTTTTTTTCCTGCCTTCCCCCTTCCCTGTCTTCCTTTTTTTTTTCCTTTTCTTTATTCTGCCTTTCTGCCTCACACAGGTTTGTTGTTGTTGTTGTTGTTGTTATTTTCCTACACCTCACTAAAAAATCTCAAAATATTCTGGATGGACTGCAGCTTCACAAAGAGAATAATAGGCATAATAACTATCATACAGTTAGAGAGGAAAAGAGGCATTCTGGGTATATCTGTCTCCCTATAGATGTTGTTCCATTTTTATTCAAGTGGAAATTGCAAGAGTTGTGTAGATGGGTCCTCTGAAGATCTCTGAATCAAGCCAATTTTAATTAATCTTATCAATCATTTCAGAATAATCAAATTAATGTAAAAAATGTGGTTGACTGATTCCAGCAGCAGCTCCATTTTATCATATGAAAAAATGGCTTTTTCCTGTGTATTTTAAATGACTAAAAATTGAAAAATAGATTTGTTAACTTCATAAAGGGCAGTAAATGTTATTACAAAAGTGGTTGGTTAACTTGTCACTGTTCTGTTCTGAGGCTTGGAGTAACACCCACAATGGGATTATTGATATAAATAGTGTCTTTTTAGGAGGAGGAAGGCAACATGCTCCTTTGCAGTGGTTCATTTATTAAAACTTCAAGTAATCTTCACCCTTTCAAAAGATGGTAGCTCCCTGAAAATAAAGGGTATATTAATGAGGGGAATATAACTCATTGAGCTTGGAGATAGTATATCACTCTTTAGGATATAACTATGGATTTTTGATGGAGTCAGGTGTGTGGGCAAGAGCCCTGGTAGCTGTGTGGTACTCTGCAAAAGCAATGGGAGTACCTAGACCATCTGCTAACTGCAATTTAATAGCTTGAATTCTGGCACATTGCTGGCAGAAAGTGACAAGCACTGCTTTATACGCTGAGCAATGTACACTCTACACTAGTTCCATTTTATTTAGATAGTGAACTCCTTGGGGCAAGGTATTTTTGTGTGCTGTGTGTGTCACGTACTTTGCACGGTGGGGCTCTGCTTTGTGACTAGATTATTTTACATTGTGCAGAGATGCCCAGGCCAGCAGCACCTGAGATCCTGCTGGGAGCAGAGGCAGCCCAGCTACAGCAGCATAATGCTGTGCCTGCATTCCTAAAAAAAACAAGTGCAGGCCTCTTGCAGGCTTCTGGCAAGCACCACCTGCCAGATCGGTGCACTGCCATGTCAGTGCCATCATGCTGCTTTGGGATCCATTCCACTTTGGTGCAGTCATATGGCATGGAACTGTGTCACATGGATTTTGCCAGTTTAGGACTCCACTAGTCCAGGGACCTCTGCACCATGGTTCATAGTCCAGACCAGAAGAGAATACATATCCAAGGCATTGCGGTAATGCTGCTAATAAATACAGCCCTGCAGACAGCTCTCTCTCTGACTGGGATACCGAGCAAGTGTGCATGAGTGGATCCTTCTGCTGGACTTCTCCAAGCCATACCAGATCTCCTGCCTGCTTGGGACTTGGTTCTACCATGTGCCTGATCTTTCTAAACTCTTAGGCATGGAAGTAGCAAGCTACTTCCTAGTAAGCCTTAATGATGTGCTAATACTACAGCAACACTTGTGGCATTAGTCTTGCATCCTGCTCTTTTTCTGGCATTTATGTTTTTCCACCTCTGGCTCTCACCATTCACATTATCTTTGTATTTATTCCTCTGGAGCTGGGACGCTGCTACTTGCACTTCTCCCCAGTGAAAAAAGCAGCAGAGGAGAGGATGGAGACAGGCACATGCTCCTTCTCTCTGAATGGCTCCTCAGCTGTGCAATTTTGGGCTGTTGATGGCTTGTAGAAATAGAGCAGGTGAGGGAAGAGGGCCATGCTAGGGTGGGAAATCCTGTGCCACAAGGGACTTGGGCAGAGACAAGGGTCCAGGTATCTCCGGTAACAACTTGCTAACATCCTTTCCAGTGAAGGATGCAAGAGCTCAGTACTGAAGTTGAACATTTATTATTTTTTTTTCTAAAAGGCTCTAATATAGCTTAGAAACAAAATGCCACACAAATATCAAACAAAAGTAAAATAAATATTTTTGCCATTTCCAGTCATCCTAATTGAATGTGAAGTCTGTGTATAGAACTGTAATTCTGTCCAGAGGCTGCTTGTCAAGTCATGTTTTTATTGTAATTACCTGATTTGTTCAGCTTTAATCGTATTTACTTTTGAAGGTCAGCTGTCCTGCTCTGAAATGGTTAGTGAAGGCTGTGAGAATATGCAACACCCATAGGGAGAAAAGCAGAGAGAACATAAGCTCTTTTAATTTGGACTTCACAGCAATGGAGGTAGTATTTCATTTCACTCCTTAGCAGTTCATATTTCCTCATCAATATTATTTGTTATTTGTTTTGTAATAACTCTTAGAAGTGCTGCTTTAGACTGTGCTCCAGTGCACAGTATACATCCATAATAAGTCAACCCATACCTCAAAGACCTTGTAATCTAAAGCAGCAAATCAAAGCATGAGAGAAACAGTATCATTCTCTTCATAACACTGATAAATCACTGAAGCCACAGAAGTTTGCGCTTTAGCCTCCCAACTCTGTTCCACACCGTAATCACGGAGTTGTCTGTTCTGTCTACATCAGAGGAGCACATAGGTGAGTACATCATGTTCAGTCCTCCTGTCCTAGCAAGACACTTAAAAATGCTGAGTCTCCTTACTCCAAAACCATTTCTACAGAATGAAAGAAGACAAGTAAGCCTTAGAAAGGAAATTATAAGCAATCAAATATACACTATGTGTTTCCAAAGATGCTCTGAGATTTATTTCATTTGTTTGCAGTATGGTAATGTCATGAAGTTACCTGTCTGAAAAAACACATATATTTTTTTTTATGAAAAATAAAATAGACCTATTTCCCTGGGAAGATAAGAGTTGTTATGCCTCCATCTCAAAAACAGTTTCAGGTTTAGAGTTAAACTCTGAGGCTCAAACCCTTGGTGTTTAGATGCCCTGCAGGGTAGACCTTTGCGACTCAACTTCCACATGGTATGGAGAAGGGAGAGTAGTTTGAACCTTTCTTTCTAAAACAAAACTACAAAAACATAACAAAACAAAACAAACAAACTACAGGCTAGCCAGCTCATTATTTTCTCTGTTCAGCAGTCCTAGTTTCTAAACTTTGGGCATTCAATGGAAGACCACAACTGTGAGGAGGTCTTAGTGGCTCGTAACTTTTTCCATGCAACAGCCATTTTGTGTACAGCCTGCTGATTAACTGTGCTACAACATAAATCCACAAGAGGAAAATCCCCACATAACAAAATAACCTAAATAATAAAAAGAAGAGCAGACTCCTAAGTACACATTATTATTTTTAAAGTCCTCATATTCCTTACAAATTGAGAGGAACATTAATATATTCATAAGGACTAAGCTTAAGTTGGTGCTGCATGCTCAAGCATAAATTCTATTATCAGTGGATCTACTGCAATTCTCAGAAGAGGGGAAGTTGCTGAGTACTAACATTGTTGGCAGCTTCTTGTTGTATATAAGCACCTTCCTAGAGCTCACCTAAAGGGAATGTCTTTGTAACTCTTTTCTCTCCTTCGTTACCTAGACTACCCTTTCCTATATCTTAACCATATTGAATATTTGTTTTTAAATTAAAGATTCTAAAAACCTTTATATTTCTACATTATTTATTTAATTTTATTATTTAATTTTATTTCTAATTTCTTTAAAATTAGAGTACAATAATTTTCCCAAGAAAACATTCTGTATTCCATTAGTTTTGCAGTGAGCTTTTTTACCTCCAAAGTATGTCAGATTAGGATAAAATTTCTAGCTGGTCATTCAGCTCATGTAGCTGGACAGTATAGTGGTAAATGAAGAAATGGCAAAAATGGGATTAATCACTCTTCTGCCCATCTTAGTTAGAAACAACTGAATTTTTTTTTTTTTTTTTGTGTGTGTGTGTTCACCTTTGACTGCACTACTTGTACATTTCTGGAAACTTAAAAAATCCTATTATAGTTTCTCCATTTCTAGGCTTGCAACAGCCTCATGGCCTCTCTGTTCTTGAAGATATGTTTCCAGTTTCTTTTCTAATTAGATTCATAGAGGACTGGAATAAGGATTTTGTACATCGTCAATTTGCTTTAACAAAGCTGGGCAGAGGAAATGACACCACATCCGCCTATACAAAGTATATTACATATCCATGTAACTGTGGGCACACCTTAACAGCATCAAAGAATAATCTAAAAATGAGAGGAACTGTGTGGACCAGGGAGAATTAGATCCATTAAGGGCTTATCCTGGTTCCCCCAGGTACTGGCAGAGACTCCCTAGAGCATCTCGAGGTCTAGCAGTACAGCGACTCCTGCAGCACAAGCCTTACCACATACTGTTGGCTCAAAATATGACTAAAACAGTCCTAAAGGAGACAATAACAATGGAAAACATGTAAAAGAGGATAGAGTGATTCATCTCAACTGTGGTCTCTCCCCACACAGCCAAAATGTACCCTAGCCAACCACTGGACTCTTACCTTACATGAAATACACATGAAAGGAAAATTTACATAAAATGTAAAGCCTGAATTATTGCTGTTAGCTTTGCTTAGTGTCATTTTATCATCAGCCCAAAGTATTCAGTAAAATGATACCAGTAAGTGATTCCATAATAAACAGAGCTAATCATGACAAATAAGGGCTTTTCCTTTCACCAAAATGAAAGAATAATGCATGACCTACACTAAAAAAAAAAAGGAAAAAAAAAAAAAGACTTTTCAAATCAGAATAGAGGTTTGTTTGTTTGTTTTTTAATTCATTATCTGATTTTTTTTTTTTCAGTAAAATCCCTTTGCTAATTTGACCTGTATTTACTAACAGTGCAAATAGTGACAGTGCTACAAACACTCCACTTTCTGACAGGTGTGCCTTTCATCCACAAATCTGACCCATTTGTATGCTTTTACATGTGAATAAACAGGGTCTTCCATGTCAACTGCTCCATAGGTCATCTGTTTTCAACTCTAACTTTTTTTAGAAAGGATACTATGTAATGACATGCTCACGTATGGGATTATAGGGTTAAATTAGGCAAGCCTTTTTTTTTTTTTTAAAAAAAAAAAGCTATTGTAGACACTTCCACAATTTGTTATCTTCCTTTTAAATTCTAACCTTATATTCTGTTTTCAGGCTTGGAACTCGCACTGTTTGTTATATTATATGGTTAATTTCAGGTTGTACCATGTTTCGTTTCTCATTTAGAAATCTTTTGTTCACTGCTTCATCACTATTTGCATGTAGAGACAGGTAATCATAGTCTGTAGGCTACAGTAATAATATCACACTAGATAAAATCACCAAATCAGTTAAATGCCAAAAACATGTTTAAATTTTCCATGCTTCATTACTATTAGTAAGCTAGGTAATATTACGAGTATTAGGAAACTCTTCTTCATTACAATGGATCTAGATATGCCAAGAAAAAATAGCACATACAACAAATAAATGTGGATGTCTGCTTCTTTTTCTTGCATTTTACACCTTTTAAATAGCATGTTACTTCGTGGCCCCTTATTACTCTCCAAGTATGCCTGCTCTGCATGGAGAACTTAACACATTAAATATTTTAAAAAGGGACTGGAAGAGATAAAACATGGGAGCAGAACAAAGTAGTGGCAACATGAAATTAGGCAAAAAAAAGGAAGGAAGTACGTAGTCATGCTGCTGATCACTTCAGAAGGCAGGATTTTGTGGCTATTTTGGCTTTTTTTTTTTTTTTTTAAGGTAAGAACTAACTGATTTTTATAGAATGTGAATGGAACCGGATTATTACACAGAATTCATAGGAAGTTCACACAGGCCAAAATTCTGGAGACCTTAAGTCATGTATTCACTGAGTATGAGGTCAGAAAGGTCTCTAGAAAATTGATCCTGATTTCTTCCATTTCCTAGGCTCTTGCAATCCACATGCAATTCTTGTATCAAGATCAATTACTTGTGTTTGATTCAATCAAGCACATCTTCCAAAAAGACATAAGGTCTTGATTTGAAGATCCCCCAAAACATTGCTTTGGTAAGGCAATTTATTTCACCCCTACACTGCTGTTAAAGATGTGCACCTTATTTTCTGTCTGAATGGATGTAGTTTCAGCTATTGATTATAGCTATGCTTCCCCCCCCCTTCTTGTTTAAGTAGCACCAAACATTTCTCAAAAACTTTTTTGACCGAATCAAGTACCATCCTTTTGATAAACAAAACAGCTTGTTCACAAATGTGACACATTTGTTCTCAGATAATTCTTGTGTTTCTTTCTGTACCTTTTCCAATATTTCAGTGTCCTGTTCCCACCCCTCCTTTTTTTTTTTTTAATCAAAAAGCATGGCCATGAGAACTCTAGGTGTCTCTAAACCCACTTGCCAAAGCCATATGTAAACATGAGATCACTTTCCTATGCGTTTTCACTGTTCCTTTCCCTTATACAAGGATGGCAGTTGTTTCTTCAACCTTCCAGTCATTTTGGAAGTTTGCTGAGAGCTATTTGTCTTGTGTGCTCTATTTTAGTTTCATTGTTTTCCAGGCTATGGTCTTCCCTTGCTCTCACCCTTGTGTAGTCACCTTGGGCACTATTTTTCTTCTTAGATAAGAATAATTATCTGTATTCAAAACAGCTCATTTGAATAAGCTTAGCTACGACTGATCCAGATGATTTTGTGTGCCCGCCTCCATGATTTCTCTGTTACCTAGAACATTCTACAGCTGCAATTCATTATTTCCCAATCACAGATGAAAATGCTGAACAATACTGGCCCTGCATTGATCCTTATGGTAACCTCCCACCACAGGGGCACAACTACTCAACAGCAACTCAACATTGATCGTCGACGACTGCAGTTTTGTGAGATGTCATTTGGGCACTTCTTAATACATTTAACATGGTCCTTATTGATGTTGCATAGCATTTACTGTGTGACCAGAGTACTATGCACTACTGATTCAAAAGGTCTTACTAAAATTTGTTACTTTTACAGAACATCCTGTCAATGAAACCTGCAAAGTGAGAATTGAAATCATTCTTTCTCCCCGAAATTTAAAATATGCTTATTTTCTAGGAGCTGTTGTTTCTATTCTACTAGCAATAAAGAAGGCTGGTAACACACCTCAGCATCTTCATCAAACAGAATGATATCATTCCCCTTATTTCCAAATGCAGGAACAGAAACATTTGTTGAACATTTCTGTGCATCAGTTGTTGCACCTTGAACAATACGGCTCCACCCCATTTAGTATGTTTTGTGCTAAGCTTGATGGGAAAAACCTTCCCAAAAATGACAGCTATGCATTTCTTCCTAATGTTTTTAGCTCATTAAGAGACATTACTTTAAAATATTTGTAATTTATTTGTCCTTTATTCTGACATATCTGTTTGCCTTATTTCTAATTCCCATCTTTGCTTAGTATAGCTATATCTACTCTTGCATCAGACCACAATTTCTGGCCATGTATTTTTTTCAGAGAATTCCAAATTGCCATTCATATGTTTCTTTCTAGATTTTATTTAGGATTTTACCAGCTATGGAATTTTCTCCTTTCAATCATGATCTATTTGTGTGCATATAGACATTATCATCATCATTGTCAATGTGAGAGTTAGCGGTGTGATAAACCAAATCTCTTCCAGTTGTCTGTTAATCTTGTTACCTGATTGACTGAATATTGGAAAAATTGGTATGCAAGAGACCTGAAATATATGGAGCATGTAGTTAAAATGACAGTCCCACAAAAGACATTGAGGATGTATGAAAGACAGAAGCACACAAACTGGGCAAGGGACACAGAGGAGCTAACAGACCTAAGGATCATTGTGGCTTTTAATTGCTGCTGTCAAGAGAGTACTTTGAAGTTTTATAGGTTCTCTACCAGACCCTGTTCTTACTTCTGTATATGGCTGTTCTCCATATAATTTCCTCCAGATTTTTTTTTTCCTTATTTGCTTTCAAGCTGAGCCTTCAATTCATAATGAGCCTTGGTCTGACTTCACCATATCTAATATTTTCTGAAAATCTCATTCATGTGAATCATCTTGACTAAGGCTATACACATAAATGAGTTCTTCACTTATTGGAACTTATGTTCCTTCTAGGAATCCTGTGTTATTCTTCCTGTCAGAGACACAGTCCCCTGCCCAAAGCTCGTAATTCCTCTATGAATGAGGCAAGCAGTAGTTGTAATTAATTAACCTCCTGTCAATTTTAATTTCACTTTCTGGTGCCTCCTCATGGTCATTTGTGTTATGATACTAAAGAAATAAAGCAAGAACAAACCTTACCCCTTTCTGGAGTAGAAATCTTTTTTTTTTTTTTTTTTTTTTTTTTTCCACACAGTAACATGTCAAGTAAACACGTAAAGTATCAACTAAATATGGTGGACATCCCCTCTAAAGTCAAAATGTTTCCTAGAAATCAAATGATTTAAAATCAACTAAACAAACATACAAGTGGCAATATTCTAGCTTCTCTTGATCTCTTGTGCCCCTTCTAGGTCTGACCAATATGCGTTTGAAAGATGTTTTTTAATTCTGCTTATCTTTGGCCTTCACCGATCTTTTTTTTTTTTTTTTTTTTTAATGTGATAACTGAAGAAACTCTTGTGCACTCCTCCTAGTTGACTTCCTGTGGTACCAGAATGTCAGAATGTGTATTGATCCTACCTAGTAATCTCATTTCATCATATGTAGTATAACTATGCTTTGGACTGAGGCCACTCTATGTTCCATGTAATCAGATCGGGTTCCCTGATCCTTAGACAACCACTGGTAGTCCCAATCAGCAAAGAATTAATTGCTTTGTTATAATGAAATTTAGATTATAGTTTACAACAAAAGCATTTGGAAATATTTGCAATGAACATCCCTTGACTACAATGGAACCAAGATTTTTTCTCTGACAAACATTTTTGTTTCCATTTGGAAATGCTGAAGAATGGATAATCCATCATTACTGTCTACACAGTTCAAGAACTATTGTCAGGACATATAAAATATGTCTGAAATCTGAAGGCCTGACACAATGCACATTCATGTCAATAACAGAGCATTTTTCTACAGAAGTCATGGACTTTGGATCAGATTTCATCACAAAGGAAATGATAAAATGCTCAAGAACTCAATTCCTGTTCTGTTAAATTAAATGAAGTTGCTCTAGATCAAAGGAAAGCCCAAACAGTTAGCATGGAGAAACAATAGGATCATGCATTCTTAAAGAAAATGGAAAACAGTAATCATATTCAGAAGAAAAATGCAATAAAGAAAACAATTTGACGTAATATTCTGTTGGCAAAAAAGATATCTCAATTTCAATTTAATATTAAAAAATTGCTCACATTAATTCTCTTCAGTTTTCCAATATACATGTATGAGCTGCATATTGAGCTGTGCAATTCATCATAAGTGTTATTTGCCAATATAATGTCCAGAATACTGACTCTGACATAAGAGAACAACTTACTTGATACTTTACATCCTTTGTATTCTGAGTTCCTTACTCCTTATGTATGTTACAGTGTAGTAATGTTATTTAGTTCAATTTTAAAAATACAATAAAAGGTATATAGCACTGCTCATAGTGCCTGCCAGTGTATTTTACAAGCAGTAGTGGAAGAATTTTATATATATAATAAATATATATATATATATGTATATATATGTGTGTGTGTGTATATATATAGCATGGAGAAACATATATATGTATATACTTATATGTTTCTCCATGGATACTGTTTGGACTTTCCTTTGATCTAGAGCAATTTCATTTAATTTAACAGAATAGGCGTTGAGTTCTCAATTTAAGTCCAAAGTGAGGGAATAGGGTAGACTTGAAGTAATGTAAATTAAATGTTACACTATGGATGCATGTCATTCCATGAAATATGTAATATATGTGGTTTTCAGTTAATTTCATATATTTTATTAAATAGTTCACTTACTAGTATTGTGCAAATAGGATGACAAAGTGGAAATACTGCTTTGAAATAGATTAGACAAACATGTCAGGAATGGTTCAGGTAGATCTGATTCTCTGCCCAGACAGAATAACATGGACAGCAATCTCTTCATCATCTACAGCTGTCCAGGATGTCTTTTATCCTCAGTTTTCATGCAGAATCCAGGATGTCTTTTATCCTCAGTTTTCATGCAGAATCCAGATTCCCATAATCCCAGCTCAACTCCTGATTTTCTGTCTGTATACTTGCAGATGTGGGGGAAAGCTTGAATTGAACATGGATATTAAAAGCACACTGTACAGAGTGCTGAGATCCAATTTCAATGGGAATCCTGCACATTGCCATATGACAAACTCATATTATCGTTCATAATAGGAACAGGATACTTGGTAGAGATGATATTACAAGACCTTTGTTTTCTTTTGGTGTTCTATTGTGTATTTGCTGTTCACAGCCTTGCTGCTTCTCACCTGCCCTCCCCATGTGTTTTTTAAGCTAAAGTGATCACACAAGTTGATGGATGATACTTTAGGGGAGCAAATGCAACAATTTTAAAAAGTATTTTCATTAAAGTGGGAAAGATATTTGAGGCTATGTTTTTGCTGTGGAACAATGTGTAACAAGATCTGAGGCTCCACAGAATGCAAGGTAAATCTAGGGTTGGCCTTGTTTTTTGTTTGCTTTTTTTTTTTTTTAATTATTATTTTATTTATTATTTTATTTATTTATTCGTTTGTTTGTTTATTTGTTCTGTGTGTGGGTTTTTTTTTTTTTTTCAGTCTAGTACAGTCTTTTTTTGGCAGAACCATGTTTTGGGCTTAGCCCACCCATATTACAAGCAATACAGTGGCAACACAAATATTGGCCTGTTGCAGTAAATACCACAATAAATAGTATTAAATGGGGGTACAAAAAGTCTGTTCGATTCCTTAAGTCAAGAAGGAGGACACGTTCTAGACACAGGAAAAAAAAACAAACAGTTTCACAGGGAAGAAGGCTGCTAAGCGTAGCAAAATGACAGAGCCCCACCACCAGTTTTTGCCTGCACCTCTACAGAAAGCCAGGTTGGCTGCTGCTGCCCACTGAGAAGCAGCAGCCCAATTTCTGGAGTGGCACTGTGATCCGCCTGCTTCTTTTGCCCAGGTCTCAGTTTTCCTTTCTTGCAGACAGACTGGTTGCTCCTACTCCTCACTTCTGTGTCAGTGAAACTAATTTTCTGCTTACTCTATTGAGAAGCCTTTAGCTGGCTCTGCCACCATTTTAGTTCTTACCACTTCAAATTATGAATATATGGGCATATAACCCAGGCTAGAGCCTGAATAGCAATTTTTATTATTATTATTATTTTAAAAGTAAGTAAATAGCAAAGAGATTTTTTTCTGTCCCTGTTTGTGCCATATGCAGGCTTTTCATACACAAAACAATTTACTGGAAATAGAACTTTTTTTCTTTTTTTTTTTTTTAATATATATAAATCTTTTTATTCTTTACATTAGCCATAAATTAATCAGAATAAGTGGGAGTGTACTACGTTACCAGAATAATCCTGGAAAGCACTCAGAAAATGGGAACTACACAGGAGGTCTCCTCTAAAATGTTACCACTACAAGGGAACATTTCCTTTTTGCTAGCTTTTTATTTTTTAACCTGTTTGTTTCTGAGGTCATCTTCATCAGCCAATACTATGTGAGAAGTATTAGAAGCTCAAAATCATAACTATAATACTAAAATAGGCCAATTTTCACATTACATAACTTAGTGGGAAAGGAAGGAAAAAACATATTGGATGAAATTAATGTAGCTGAAGACCACTGTAGTGAGAATAATTCATTTGCCCTCATCTTGTGTATGATCTAAAAGGAAGAGGGTGTTTTATTTTTTCTTAATGGATCCATCTGCAAGTAATTGTGAAGGAACTATGTGGAATCAGCAATGATGGTCTGGGAAAGAAGTAAATGTTGTTTGTTTCTTTCTTTCTGGAAAGAAATGAAATAACCAAATGTTTCAGAATTTAAGACAGTCAGACTCCGTAAACACAGCATTCTTGCCATGTATTTGCTAAGATTTCATAACCCAGAGGGTCAGTTCTCCTTTAGACCTCTGAAGGTGGACATACAGAAAGGTTAACTCAAGCCTTAGCATGACCGATCACCTCCAGCATCCCCCAAGTCACTGGAAAAAGACAGCTTCTTTCTGAGGGTTGTACAGAATAGGAACCTAATCTGTTTGCTCTGATTCAAATCCTAGGGTATCCCGTGTCTCTCCACTGCTGGCATTTCCCCCATTAGTTTATCTCTGGTGACTATAGCTCCCCCTTCCCCTTCAACTGCTGCGGAAATGAATCCCGATGAACCTCATATAAACCTTCCAGTTTATGCATAAAAACATTCCTGGATTTTAAAGGAACAGATAATAAAATCAGGTAGGAACTTCAAGCAATAGCTACTAAGGCCCAAATCTAGGAACCAAAGCATCTCCTGGCTGAATTTGCAAGCCTGTAAAGAATTGAAATGACCTGTTATTCTAACAGAGATCCCTGGCTATTCAGGCAACTGTTCTCCAGCATATCATTTTCGTGTACCTAAATCCTGTTGGGATCCACAGATTAGGCAATTATCTCCCAGTGTGGGCAGTCTTAGAGGACACTTAACCCGTCCCTCCACAATACATTGACATGGAGAGGGGGAAAAAAAGAAGTTGATTAATTCTCCCCTGAAACTGAAGAACATTGCTCCTTTTACCCCTCCAACATTTCAACATGCATGGAGTGATTTACTGCATCAACCTATCCTTAAGGACCACGGTAATCATGTTGCTCTTTAGTAAAATGGAACTGTTGCCTCTCCTCCACTGTCTTGTAATATAGTGCTAGCTAAAACCTAAATTCTGGAGAGGGTTTATGGCTGCAAACCTCGTGGTGTAGCATTAAGTGCCTAACTCTCAATGAAATAATCAGTTGCTTCTTCAATACACCAGCCACCTCAGAACATTTCTTGCTGATTGTCACTTGCCCTCTTTGTTGCAAGGCAATGATATGACTTTAAGCATGAGTAATCCCACTGATGGCAGGACTGTTCAACTACTTGTTCTGTTCAATCTCTTTGCAGATCTGGGCTTCTTGGAATCCATACAGTAGATCCATGATTTTCTTTTTAAAGTGAAAAGGAGGGAGAGAAAAGGAAAGAAAGGGATAATAATGGCAGATTAATTTCCTACCAAAGAATAAAGATTATAAAGGGTGATGTTCACTGTACCTTTGCAAATGTACCTCTGTGTAGAAGTTTGAATGTAAAGTACCAAGAGGAAATACAAACTATTAAGAAATATTTTTCTGTTCAGTCTGATTGTTCAGAAGGGACATTTTTGATTCTTTAAGAGGAAAAATGTATTCACCTTGGAGATAATTCTTTCTACTCTAAAATTAGAAAATTACAGAAATGAAACCCTGCAGTGTCGCTACAATAGCACTCATCAGTACAGCTTTCATATCTCTTTGTCCATTTTAATCAATAATAGCGCAGAAGAATAAAGAAGTCAGGCATCAATTAGGTATGGCCACATTGAAACTAAATGTGGAGAAAAATAAGTTGTTCAACTGCAATATGGGTATGTCTAGTTGTATAATCATGTTCTTTCCAACATGTAAAGCAGCTGTTTTCCAAATGCTACATTGCTAAAAAGAGTACTGAATGTGTTATTGTGTTCCTGTGATAAAAAGTAGGAATTTCGCTGTATCAAATTCAGTATCCAAATATGAGAAATACAATAAATGGCAAAACAATTTGCAGGTGATTTATTCTATGAATTGCAACTCTATGTGAGAACTGTCAACTGCTAACTGTCAATACCAGAGTTTTGATTTTCTTTCATATATTACCTATTGGAAACATTCTGATGTCATTTTTAGTCTGCCATTTGGCCAGTATTAGTTCATTACAAATACTCGGTGCTCTAAATTAGAACTGATTTAATTGGACTTCAGCTCATATTTCATGTTTCTTTACAGTAACAGGTTGATTCCAAGTTAAGCTATGGTTTATAATGCAGATACCTATTACTAGGAATTACTAATTTCACTGCTTTTGCAAATGACCTAAAGTACTTCCTTAAAATTTGGCCAAACATTCCTGCCAATAAATCATTCATTAAAATGATCAGATAAAGTGTACATGAAATACATATGAATGCAGTTGAAATAAGTTTATTTAAAAGCTGGAATGGGTATTTGTAGAAAGCTTTCTGAAGCATTCATCCAACACTATTGAAAATGGCACAATTATTGAATAAAAAGAAATGACACCTGATAAGTGTAGGGCTGACAGCATATTGGAAAAAACTACAGAAGATATTACAGGGATGGCAAAACTTCTCACAGGAGGAAAAAAATAAAACAAACCACCAAGCAATTAATTCTTCATTGCATATCCCATGCTGAGAATGTTCGTACTTGTCTGGGCAGACATAAACTTGTGTTTTTAAAAGGGGAGTTAAAATCAGAAGGAAAAACACATGGTGGAGTCATCATAAACGCCAGCAATTCAAAATGGGAAGATGGAAGATTGTTTGATAGAATTGTAAATTACCAGGGTGTGTTCCAAAGAAGATTTATTCAGTCATTGGTTCTTAATACTTACTCTACAGCAGCACTGATTTCACATTCAACTTGTTCACTCTTGCTTCTGGGGGGGGGGGGGGGGGGGGGGGGGGGGAGGATGAGGGTAAAGCTTTTCTATATTTTAAGGCTTTTTACATATGTTATTATTTATATATTTCACCACTGGATTTGTCATATTCCTCCTTTCCAAAAATTACTCAGTATCTTGGTGAGGCTTCAAAATATTTTACAGACATTAGCTAGTTAAATTTTGCAACACTCTGAGGCAGAAAATTAAGTATTAAAGTTCCCATTTGTTGGATAAGGAAACTTAGGGACAAAGGTTAAGTGATTTACTGAGGCCACAGGAAACGCTATAAGCAGTGTAGTAAGGAGCTCCTCCAGCCCATTCCTGTGGCCAGTAAGATACTGGGACATGCATGAGATGAAGTTGAAAAATTTTACACTCTGCATCTATAGTCTATCTATCTTTTTACTTCTTTCTTCTCTCCACACAAATTGCTACTTCCGTCATCATTTTAGTTCAAACTAAACAATGTTCTACAGTCTTGTTTAAAATGCCACACTATCTTATAGGCAAGCTTGTCTTTCTCTCAGGAATATAAAGTGCCAGAGGATACTGAAAACATGGCCACTACTGAAGTGTCCAAGAGCCACACTAACATAGACCACTAGTGATGGCTCCACAGCTTCCTTGGAGCCTTTCGAATAATGCAGACCAGGTAATAAGTTTAAACAAGTGGTATTTTTCAAATGTAAAATGTCATTTCATTGAAAATAGCTTCTGGGGAAAAAAAAATACTATGAATTTTTTTTTCCAAGTATTTTAGATTGCAAAGTGTGAAATTCGATTATAATTCTGTTTTCTATCTGAAAAGGTTTATTATGGATTAAAGAACAACATTAATGTTTCCTTTTATTTTCTCCACTTATCTTTGACAGGATAGCAATAAAATAGGTAAGTCCTGGATATATTTATGTTACTCTTACTTTCACCTATCTCCCTCCCTTTTTATTTTTATGTGTCCCATTACATTTTCAAATCTTACTTGCCTTTAAAAGACAGAGGAAAAGTAAAATAGTGTCAATATGCTATCACATTATCCTGAAACTTTGAGAAAAACAGGAAAAATGATAAAGATAGAGAGAAGACAAAGTAGTTGACATTTCATAAGTTAAAGAAGAACGTTCTGGGTTACAGTAACTTAAAATAAAAATATCTCTTCTAAGCAAATTTGAAATTAATGACTTATTTTATTTTATTTTATTTTATTTGGTACTGCAAAGTCACTTTCAAACTTTATTGAATAGGAAGAGGTGAAGGATATTTTGGGTAGCCTTTTCCATACAGAAGCCTGAGATTTTAGTTAAACGTGGTATTACGTGGATTATAAATGAAGAGAAACTTCACAACACCGCTTAGAACACCTTATTCTCACCTCTGATCACTTTCAGTTTTTCTGTATTCAGCTAGCTTAGTTTCTTTATGTACAGCACGTCAAGAAAAAGCAGTTGTCAAGAAGTTAATTGTCCTATAGTCTTTATATAAACTTGCTCTAACAGGCCTAGTACACTTGAAAATTTTTTCCCTTTTCTGGAGGCACCTTTAAAATACAAACTTAGTGTAAGCAATGTGCTTTGTTAGATGATTAAAGCTGCCTGTAAGAAGTTTTTTCTGAGAAGGAGCTCAAGACGGACCATAACTGGATGCAAATTACACCAAGACACTCGAACCACTCTATGAGATAGTGCCATGTGATAAAGCACAGCAAACTCAGGATGCGATTGAGAGGAGCTAAAGACAGAGATCCTGGCAATCCCCAGAAGCACAGTTGGACTTGCACACATTTCAGCAGTAGTCAGAGTTGCCCTCATACATCCAGGGACTTGTTGGGGCCTGACTTCTCTGAGAACATCTCATAGGGACCATAACCCCTCAGCTCCTTCTCCCAGAGCTTCTGAAAGGTACTGGATGCCACTCACATCTGAGGCCATTTCTTCAGTTTGTCTTGGATATACACAGATCTATCAAAAATAAAGAAAAAAAATATCTACCAAGAAAAAGTTTTTTTTTTTTTTCACAGAAAATTCCATTTTATTTCAGTTCATTTGAAAAGCTATTTCTTGAATATGCTACCAGTGCAATAAGCCAAATGGGACATAAAACTTTCTGTACTTGATGAAGCTTCTCTGCCATGTGATTCACAACAATGTACTTTAAATAATAGCAAATTTCTGTCAAAAGCAGATTTATTTAGATTATAACACTAACAGAACATCCACACGCAAGAATTACCTGAAGTTCACATAAAGCACTTGCTAATGCATGTGTTGGTTTAATCCAAAGACATAGGTTAGTTTTAAAAGGTAATTGGAACAGCATGCAACAAATACCAGAAAAATGCAGCAGGCTTCCATCCATATTTTCTTCAGTCTGCTAACATTCAATGGACTTTCACATGACCATCCTGACCTATCAAGAACTCCTGATGACTTTCAAGATTGACAGTAATGCCAGGGAGAAGTCAGGGCAAATCTGCTAAGGCACATAAACCTCTTTTTCAATAGTGCTGTAAGCATTTAGGCAGAGATCTCAGACGGAGTATTAGTACTATATTTTTGAAAGGCCACAGCCCCAATGCCTAAATTGCCTGACTTTTGAAATAACCTACCCTGCCAAGGTTGTTAAGAGTCTAAACGATAAACAAGCTTAATGGGCTTTGAGATCCACAGACAGAGTGTGACATATAGGTATAAACCACAAATACACGTTTCCCTGACAGATCACAGAATCACAGAATTGAAGGGATTGGAAGGGACCTCGAAAGATCATCGGGTCCAAGCCCCCTGCCAAAGCAGGTTCCTTAGAGCAGGCTGCCCAGGTAGGCGTCCAGACGGGCCTTGAATCTCTCCAGAGAAGGAGACTCCACAGCCTCCCTGGGCAGCCTGTTCCAGTGCTCCGTCACCATCACCATGAAGAAGTTATTTCGCAGGTTTGTGCGGAACTTCCTGTGCTCTATCTTGTGGCCATTACCCCTTGTCCTGTCTCCAGAAACCACTGAAAAGAGGTTGGCCAAATCCCTCTGTCTCCCACACCTCGGGTATTTATACACATTGATGAGATCCCCTCTCAGCCTTCTCTTCTCAAGGCTGAACAGACCCAGGTCTCAGCCTTTCGTCATAGGGAAGATGCTCCAGGCCCCGTATCATCTTTGTGGCCCTCCGCTGGACTCTTTTCAGGAAATCCCTGTCTTTTTTGTACCAGGGAGCCCAGAACTGGACACAGTACTCCCGGTGAGGCCTGACCAGGGCAGAGTAGAGGGGGAGGATCACCTCCCTTGACCTGCTGGCCACACTCCTTTTAATGCACGCCAGGATCCCATTGGCTCTCTTGGCCAACAGGGCACACTGCTGGCTCATGGTCAACCTGTTGTCCACCAGAACCCCCCAGGTCCTTCTCCTCAGAGCTCCTCTCCAGCAGGTCATCCCCCAGCCTGTACTGATATGTCCGGTTTTTCCTTCCCAGGTGCAGGACTCTACACTTACTCTTATTAAACCTCATTTGGTTTCCTCCTGCCCATCTCTCCAGCCGGTCCAGGTCTTGTTGAATGGCAGCACAGCCTTCTGGCGTGTCGGCCACTCCTCCCAGCTTCGTGTCATCGGCGTACTTGCTGAGGGCAGACACTATTCCCTCATCAAGGTCATCAATGAAGATGTTGAACAAGACCGGATCCAGCACCGACCCCTGGGTAACGCAGCTAGTCACAGGTCTCCAGCCGGACTCTACGCTGCCGATCACCACCCTCTGAGCTTGGCCAGTCAGCCAGTTCTCAAGCCACCTTACTGTCCACTCCTCTATCCCACACTTTCTCAGCTTTGCTATCAGGGTGTCATGGGAGACAGTATTGAAAGCCTTGCTAAAGTAAAGGTAGATGACGTCCACTGCTCTCCCCCCATCTACGCAGCTGGTGATGACATCATAGAAGGCAAGGAGGTTGGTCGAGCACGACTTCCCCTTGGTGAATCCATTCTGACTACTCCTCATAACATTCTTCTCTTCCAATTGCTTGGAGATGGCATCCAGAACAAGCTGTTCCAACACTTTTCCAGGGACAGAGGTGAGACTGACATGTTTCCTTGACGGATCCCAAAAGCATTCTAAAATACTTTATGTAATAAAGTGCAGAAAACTTAGGACTTACTGAGAAGTGCTTATAACTTACAGAAAATGGACAGTGAACATAGGGAGAAGGGAAGCAAAGACTGCAGTAGTAAGGCTGTGGAGCTTTTTGTTTTTGTTGGGGGGGGAGGGGGATTGTAAGCGTAATATTCTTTGTGATGGCCTTCAGCTGAACTGCTTTGTGTCCTTATAGACAAAAAAACAAGTAACTCACTACTGTGGAATTATTATTCCCACGGCATCATGGAGTTAGTGTGGTGAGTCAAGAGCAGTGACCGTGCTACCGAAGCTTTAAAGCTGTCTCTCAGTTGTTCACGCTTCCACTAGACCACTCACAAATGAGTCTTATAATTGGAAGTCTCTAAGAAAAGTCTTAGATGTATTTAATCTGCCATGAATGCATCCCAGGAGCAGGGCCACTATGTTTTAACTAAACATTTCACTTATGAATGCCTCTGCAGTTATCTAAGTTGTTAAGATCATGTTGAGGAGGGAACCCAGGGGAATGAAGTGAGTAGAGAACAAGACAAGAATGCAGAAATAATGGTGAGAGATAAAAAGGAGAATATTAGAACTGAAGAGAGAAATCTAATGGCAGAAGCTAAACAGGGATAAAGTATACCTGGAAAGGGGCAAGTCACACAAAGCTCGAAGAGGGAGGTTATTTTGGAAGAGTGCATTGAACCCACCTCCATTTCTATTTACAAGCTGATTCAGCAGTGCCTGTCATTCAGATCATGTCTCAACTGCAAAGGCACTGTTGTGAGAAGCAAATTGTATAACCAACAGGTGCAGAGAACATGCTGCTGTTGCTACATTTTAAAAAAATAATAAAACAATACAGGCCTTACATTTAACATTAGCTACAAAAAGTTGAGTTGGAAGAAATTGCTTAAGTACAAAAGCAAGTAAGCAAGCAAGCACATATCCCTACAGTTTTTGTTGTTGTTGTTGTTGGAGTTTTTGTTGTTGATGTTGTTTTTTTCCTCAGCACACTTTCTTTCCATGCAGGATCTGTGCATGTGTGTTTGCATTATGTGCACATTTGCTTTATTATTATTATTATTTTATTTTTTTCCTGTTATTCTAGCATTCTCCACCCTATTTCTCACTGCTTTCTCTAATGAAAGGTTTACTTCTAAAAGATAGAATCTGCCTTCTTTCTCTCATTATTATAAATTGTATTTCATGAGCTGTCTAGAGACTTCCTGGCCACAAGTGGTCTATTCATTAAAAATATTATTATTTTACATTATTAAAAATATGAATGCTGTGACTGAAAATGCTGAGTGCCTCAGCCCACACATTCAGGGCACATTTGCAACTGTGTGCGAGGGAGAGCAGTTAACCTCGTTAACTAGCACAGCTTTAGCCTTTCCTACTGCAAACCAGTACAGATTTTATGTGAGCTGTGCTTCTCCAGCATCAATAACAGCAGCCAGCAGGTGCCAAAATACCACCACCCCAGGCCTCCCCACCCTTTCCCTGTGCTCCCCAGCAAGCACCCACATGCCCGCCTGTACATGTACCCCTGCAGGCGAGGGGCAGAGGACTCTTGGAAGAGCCCAGGAGCCAGTTCCAGAGGTAACACAGCAAGGGTAAACCTCTCAGGAACTGTAGTTAGCCAATTGCCATATGCCCTGACAAAGCTACCAACAGCAGCAGTGAGCCCAGGGAGTGCTTTTATCATTAGCCCCTCACCCAGCAGTGGAGGAAACTCATTTAGCCCCATGCTGGACTTTCATTAGGAGAGACTTGCATCAGATGGTTGCAGTGTTCTGGCACCAGTGTTGCTTGGTCCATTGCTGGAGACATGACCATATCTCACCCCAGCAGGAATCCCCAGATTGGAGCGCTCTTCATCGACAGATGCCAAGACAGCAGCAGCAGTGACAAAGGCAGCTTGGCTTGATGCTATCTGTCTTTTATGCTGGCAAGTTGCAGCCATGAAACTTTTCCAAGGCGGCTTTTTAAAAAACACCTATTCCTGTTAAATATAAGATAGAAAGGTAGACAGCATGTGTGGATGAGGAGAAATAAAGCAAAATAAAATATTCCTGAAATTATCACTTGAAACTAAAGCAAGCAGCAAAAAAAGCTGTCACTGACAATCTTTATTTCTAACCTTGGGACCGTAATAAAAAATCAATGAAGCAAGAGAGGTAAACACTCTAATAACAAAGATGCAAAACCACTACCTTCCCCTCCTAATATTCTAAGTACCTATGTTAAAAGCATACAAAAGTAGAAGGCTAGGTATGACAAACAAAACATTTTCTTCTTTCCTGAACTAACCCATCATTTTGGGATGACTGTATTGCTCACAGAAGAGGATTTTTGAGAAGAGGTGGACTGGAGCATAGGTTTTTTTGACACTGAGCTGTGATTCTGTCAAATGTGACTGAAAATGAGCAAACAACAGAGTTAGCAGAGCAGTAATTCTACTGTTATCCTGCCATCTTCTCAAAATGGGTATTTGGTATTTAAATCCCTTACATCTTTTGCAACAGGCTGCACTGTACAGGTCTGCACTGTCCAGATACTTTATAAACTGATATGGGCTACCAAAGAAACCTCTTAAATAAATCTTTTGATTTTATCAATGTGTATGAGTGTGAACTTCTGTGTTTAATAAAAAATAAATACTCAAAAAGTAGAAAGTTAGCTTTTAAAAACATGTTTCCTTCCCTTACTTTTCCTATCACCATAGTAGAAGGTTGTCCCACACTGTTCAGTAGGTTTGCCTTACAACAGTTTTTGGGGAAGTCAAAATAGCAGTAATTCCCTTTTATAGACATGGAAGAAAACAGGTCAGAGCTGAAATTATGTCTCTCTGAGTTAAAACTACAGCCCTTACTTAGGTCCCTTGGTTACACACAGATGTGGATGTATTGTGTGTAAAAGTTGGGTACTGTGGGACACAGGAGGCAGTCAGGAAGCTGAGATGTGATCTGTGGAGAAGGATCTTGCTTGTGTTAGCTAAACTCAGTGCCTAACTCTTCCCCTACTTCAGGTGGGGACCCACAGCCCAGCACACTCTACTGAAGCTACAGCTATTCTCCTTCCCCATACAACTCCCAGCCACTTTGTAGCAAAGTTCATGTGAGTGAGCAGGACTAAATCTGTGGTCGTTTGCATCCAAGGCAGGTGCTCTAACACTGTCATCCGCCTTGCCTTTAGGCTTGGGTGCCACTTTGTGACTGCCACCAGAGCTCTGCACATCCCACTGATATATGGAGCCCTTCCTTTGCTGTGCAGTACAGTGTTGTATGGCCGAAGGGTCAAGAATAAACTTAACAGAATAATGGAGGATGTTTTTTCTTTGTTTTAATGTGCAAGCTGCTTCTTTACCACTTATTTCAAAAAGGGAGAGATTCACCATTCCATTGAACCAGTTTTATGCCAGCATAGCACAACTATGCCTGGCATGTAAACTCAGCTGATGTGAAAATGCGGCACAAGAGCAGCTCTGATGAGAACGCAGCGACCTAAACCGACCAGTGACTGTAGCTGGGCAAACAAGAGTCAGGCCCTGCTGATCAGAGACAAGTCTGCTACATAAAACTAAAACTGAGGTGGAAAAAGGACAGAAAGCTAAACATGATGTAGAGATGTAAGACATTTTTAATTAACTGGTTTTGTTTGTTTGTTTGTTTGTTTTGGCAGCTTTTCTGTAACCAGAAGCCCATTAGGCCAGGGCCAGCAGTGTATAGGCAGCAGTGTACACCAGGGCTGCCTTTCGCAGGCCTTCCTGCAAGGCCTCTCCACTGGCCACTTCTCTTTTCAGAGTATATCTCCCTCAAGTATCAACCAGCATCTCTTCTCATCCTTTTTTAATTTTTATTTATGTTTTTAAGTAAAGGGCAGTCGTGAGTGATGTGGACAACCAGGTGAAGGAGGTTGCCCCACCCCCACCCCTGCAGCCACACTACAGGCTTTTGTTCGATCTGGCTGGCGGCCCCCTGTACCCAAGCGGGATACAAGTGCGAAATGAATGACAACCACGGGAAAATAAATAAATAAATACATACATATAAATACATAAATAAATAAATAATCGACGCCGAAAACGCGGCGATTAACGGCCAACGGTGCCGCCGGTGGGCTCCGCCGCAACCGCCGGCGGCCCCGTGGAGGTGGGCGGTGTTGAGGCGCCACCTACAGGCCTGCAGGCAGCGAGCCTGTGGGGGCGGGCGTGTGAGGGGGACGTGTACAAATACATGTACGTGCACGCATATATAGACAGATACACGGAAGGTTAAATAAAATCACGCTTATTTCCTCAGAAAAGCCTCAGCCCTCCCAAGCCACTGCCTTGCGGCAGGGCAATACCACGCTGCTGTGAGGATTCATGGCCTCCTCTTGGCCTGTCTTCCCCTGGAGCGGGTGAGAGGCCCAGAGCAGATGACGGAATGTGAAATGGCAAAGGTTGGATTATTTTACACCAGCAATGTTGCAGCGTTACAGGCTGGGCAGTGGAGAGGTCTGCGGAAGGATTCCTAGTTTTAATTGCTTCCATTTGTCCTCCGCCTTGATTGAGAACGAAATAGATTTAAGCAAATGTGTCCTGACCACAGGAAGGAACAATGTTAAACATTTTAATTATACAGGGAGTAAAACAAAGTAAAAGCAGAACAATGAAGACAAAATATAAAGAAAAGAAAGCTAATTAATGGAACATTAACATAAGAATTTAATGTAACCAGGCTGGATCTGGTTTGTAGAAACAAAAGAAGGAAAAGAGCGCTATTGTCCTTAAAAGAAGTGAGCGCAACCCTGAACTCAGTGTTTTGTGTACAGCAAAACTGCCATGGCCTTGAAGTGGGTTGCTTCCACTGAAAAGACAGTTTATGATTTGGATTCAACATCTTTAGGAAGCTGTGAAACAACTTATTTAGGCTTGAAACCAGTCGAAATGCCAAGCACACAGTAATTCAACATAATGATTCCAGCTCCATAAGCAAAATGTAGCTGTGGATACCTTCAAAACTAATTTTTAAGTAAGAACAATTGCTATGTACCTGAGTGTGAAATATGACATTTTGTCATGGGCCAACCAGTTGCCAAACACATATATTTTTTCCACATATATTTTCCACATATATATTCCACATATATTCCACATTTCCATATATATTCCACATATAGTTTTCCGCATATATTGCCCTGTACCTCAAATGTAATCACTTTGCTCAGTGCAAGGGGTCCAGCTGCCCCCAGGAGGAATTCTTTTGGGTGAATTCTTCCTTATTCGGAGTATAATACCTCTTTGGTTTCCCCACACTAGCAAGAGGAAATATAATGTATGAGCAAAAGAGATAGAGGTCATGTTAAGAATTCTTTGATTGGTTGGCCCGAATGGTGTCTCAGCTTGTGTGATGGTGTTACAATGAAGTTTTCATTACATTCCCTGAACTTTAGCCAAGATTCCGGACGTGTTGATGATGCTTAAGTAAATACAAAGCAATCAATACATTTTCAGGGGAAAGTGTTCACACGTTGTGAGTTATATATTTTAAGCAGGAACTTGTGGGTCTTAGCAGGCTGTCTGGTTTAGTTAAACTTCCATAAATCAAACCAAAATTCAGAGAGTAACTGCCTCAGAAACTTATCAGAATTCCACAGCTAGGTATGCCAGTGTGTGACAGATCTGGCCAAAATTTGCAAAATAGATCAAGAAAAATAGATCACTCAGTATTTAGGACTTAATCTAAGTCATGGTCATCCTAGTGTTTTTTGTTTGTTTATTTGTTTTATTTTGTTTTGTTTTGCCATTGCCTATCACAGGAGACAAAGCTTTCTTGAAGAGAGGCAGAAAACAAGAATCACCCTTAGAATAAGAGCAAATAGCAAATACAGGGTATGATAATAAATTGATAATGTAGTGTCTTGAAATCGTATTTTTTTGTTTGTTATTTTTTAAAACAACTAACTACCTAGCCACATTAAGTAGGTATACAAACAAGTCAATAGAGCAAATAATATATTATAGCATGATTGTTTTTTAATCACCTTAATATGTATTTATGCTATGTATGTACATAGTAAAGGCACTACAGATTTGAAAAAGTACTGCTAGTAAACAATGAGATGGTAAATCATAGGTGTATCTGTTTAAAATTATATTGTACTTTTCCATACTTCATTGTGATGTTTAGATCTAAATGTTTCATACAGAATAGTAAAAGCTGTTATTAATGCCACTTCAGGAATAAATGTTAGGGTGTTTCTGCAATGGATAGTCCAAAACCAGAATGATGACCATGAACTATACCTGACTCTTGTTGCATACCTGAATTAGGTCAGGGTCAAACTACTCTCAAACCTACAAGTCTTGCAGCCTAAAAGCTGACTAACACCA